>NW_006921764.1:382535-383112 GCF_000298275.1 Orycteropus afer afer
TTTTTCCCTTTATCCTTTTTTGGGTACTGTTCCTATGTGATTATATGGTGTATTTTTTGTCCACATGTTTCACTTTTATGATGGTTATTCAATTGTTAGTTTTGTCTGAGTGGAAGACAGCAACAGTGCCCATATGACACAACAACACACCCACACCTCCTGCAGCTACACTTACTGAGCAAGAGCCACCAATTCCTTCTCCACCAACAGGGCTATGATAAACAACCACCAAGAAGAGCCTGACTCACCCTTGGCTGATCTTCACAAGTGGTTAACAGAGATCTAAATAAAACAATGCCATGATGTCTCGAAGGAAACAGACCATCACAGTCCACATACAGAAACAAGATAAAGTGGTAGAAACAAGGGAGCAGTATAGAGAATTGAGAACACATACCTGAGGAAGAAGCAGCATTGGACCCTTCTGATAAGGAATTCAAAAGAATTATATTTAGGTATCTTCAAAGGATTGAGAGACCAATGAAAACACAGACAAAACCCTAGAAGAATTTTGGAAGAAAATACAAGAACAAAATGATAAAATAAATGAAAAATTAGAAATGATTCTAAATCTACA
>NW_006921764.1:383239-383774 GCF_000298275.1 Orycteropus afer afer
GAATACTTCTTTGGAAAGGGATCAATCAGAAAAAAAAAATCAAAACAAAATGAAGAAAGCCTAAGGTTCATGTGGAATACCATCAAAAGGAATAATCTACTTGTCATTGGAATTCAAGAACAGGAAGAGAAAAATAAAACCACTGAGAAAATTGTCCAAGATTTGTTGTAGGAGAACTGCCCTGATATGATGAAAGATGAGAATATAACCACTCAGGAATTCCAATGAACCTCAAACAGGATAGACCCCAAAAGAAAATCACCAAGACATATCATCATCAAATTTATCAACACCAAAGACAAAGAAAGAATCCTGAAAGTAGCACAGGAAAAACAAAAAGTCACTTACAAAGGACAACCTGTAAGAATTAGCTCTGATTTCTCAGCAGAAACCATACAAGCGAGAAGGCAATGGGATGGTATATATAAAACCCTGAAAGGGAAAATTTTCAACCAAGAATTATACACCCATCAAAATCATCCCTCAAATATGATGGTGAAATTAGGAGATTTCCAGATAAGCAGAAACTAAGGGA
>NW_006921764.1:386319-387308 GCF_000298275.1 Orycteropus afer afer
CTGAAATAAAAAGGATAATATCAGGATACTAAGAAGAACTGTACTCCAACAAATTTGGAAGTCTGGAAGAAATGAACAGATTTCTAGAAACAAACCACTTACCTAAACTAACATAGACTGATGTGGAAAAGTTGAACAGATCCATAACAAAAGAAGAAATTGAATGGGTCATAAAAAAAATTACCAACAAAAAAAGCCCTGGCCCAGACAGTTTCACCAGAGAATTCTATCAAACATTCAGAGAGGAACTGACACCAATCCTACTCAAGCTATTCCAAAACATAGAAAAGGATAGACTCCTCCCTAACTCATTTTATGAAGCAAGTATAACTTTGATATCAAAACCAGGCAAAGACATCACTCAAAAAGAAAACTGCAGATCAATATCTCTCATGAATATAGATGCAAAAATCTTCAACAAAATCCTAGCCAATAGACTCCAACAACATATCAAGAAAATCATTCATCGTGAGCAAGTGGGGTTCATATCAGGTATGGAGGGATGGTTCAACATTACAAAAAGAAACAACATCATCCACCATGTAAATAAAACAAAGAAAAAGAACCACATGATCATAACAATTGATGCAGAAAAAGCATTTGATAAAATCCAACACACATTCCTCATCAAAACTCTCAGCAAAATAGGAATAGAAGGGACATTCCTCAACATAATAAAGGGCATTGATGCAAAATCAACAGCCAACATCATAATCAATGAAGAGAGACTGAAACCATTCCTCTTGAGAACAGGAACCAGACAAGGATGCCCTCTATCACCACTACTATACAACATTGTACTGGAAGTCCTAGCCAGGGCCATAAGGCAAGAAAGGGAAATAAAAGGCATCTAAATTGGTAAGGAAGAAGTCAAACTATCTCTATATGCTGATTATATGATCCTATACCTAGAAAACCCAAGAGACTCAGTCAAAAATCTACTGGAACTAATTGAGAGATTTAGCATCATGACAGGATACAAGATCAAC
>NW_006921764.1:389023-421325 GCF_000298275.1 Orycteropus afer afer
CAGGGGTGGGAGGGTAGGGTAGGGAACACTGTTAGACAGGTAGAGGTAAGTATTGATTTGGGTGAAGAGAAGGGCATTGTACCAAATGTGAGTATCAACATTGTGGCATTGAGGAAGAGGAAGACATAGAGAGGTACATGGGAGGTATAGACAACAAAGATGAACTCTTTTGCACATATTGTACTGCATTTTCAGTGAAGGCAAACATGGGCGTATGGGTGGCTAGATGGGTAGACAAGCTGAACTATTAGGTATGTCTATGAAGCGGGGAGTGTACCCAAGTCCATGTATAGGGTTGGCAGGCCTTATACATGGTCCTATAAGTGTATTTGTATGATCTGAATTCCCAGGTGTATAGTAGAGCTGACAAGGAACAAGGTTGTAGCAACTTCTTGGTCACAGCCAGCTACCCAGAGGGATCGAATAGTTGAACCTGTGGGCTCGGGACCATAGTCACAGGGGACATCAAGCTCAACTGGCATAACATACTACACAAAACATTGTTCCATCTCCTACTTTGGCGAGTAGCGACTGGGACATTAAAAGCTTGCAGGCAGCCATCTAGATGCAATGATGGGTATCTCCTTGCCAGAGCAAAGAAGAATGATGAAAACCAAACATTCATGGAAAGAATTAGTCCTAGTGACTGGTACACCATGAGATCCACAGCCTATATGACTATGAGACCAGAAGACCTAGATGGTGTCCAGCTACCACTGTCAACCACTTGGAGGGGGATCTATGTAGGAGATCCTGGAGAGAGAGGGATGACAATGTGGAACAAAACTCAAAATCATTTGGAAAAAAAATAAGGAGGGAGGACCCGGTTTGCTGGTCTGATAGAGCCTGGTGGAACCACTGAGACTATGGCCCCTAGCTGCCCTTCAGGTCTGGGATTGAACCCACACCTGTGGCTTATAGCCAAACAGAAGACAGGCATATGAGTTGAACATTTACTTGAGGTAGATACACTCCTTGGAGAGAATAATCATGGGAGAAAGAAGGGCTGTTTATGTACAGGGAGACAGTTCAGGGCAGGAGTGTATGGAGGGATGGACACAGGGAAGAGGTAACTATCGGGAGGAAGTGGGAGGGGAGCTGTTGCATTGGGGTAAATTGTAGTCAATGTCATGAGACAAAGTGTATGTGAACTGCTGTAAGGAAAGTGAATATGCTGTGTAAACTTTCATCCAAATCACAATTTAAAGAAAAAAAGAGAGAAGAGATTGTGTGTTTATATTCCTCAAGGTACCTAGTAGATGGATAAACAGAAACAAAAATTATAGAATCTTATAGTTGGAAGTGACCTTGTAGTCATGTGGTCAAATGTTTTGCCCAAAGCAAGAACTGTTTTAACAGTACCTCTCACACTTGATGAGTATATCAGTTAACTACTGTCATGTAAAAAACTGCCCCCGGAAACTTACTGGCTTAAAACAACAAACATTTACTCTCATAAAAGAGTTTGTGGGTTGACTGGGTGGTTCTGGTTCACATATCATCCTGGGACCTTCAGGCTAAATAGGCCATATTCTCATAAAGATGACAGAAATACAAGAGGGCATGATGAACCATGCAAACACATTTCATCTGCCAACTTATAATTGGCCAAAGACAGTGGCATGGTTAGATTCAAATCAAGTGCACAGACCACTATGAGGTCATGGTAAGAAGGTAGATATAGTGTTGGGTGAAGAATCAGGGATAATCATCCATTCTACCACACTAGGTATGTGCTTTTTGTTAAGAATGTTCTTTCCCAATTGGGCTATAATTTGCTTGAGGGTACCATCTGACCTTATCCTACTGTTTTATCTGTAGCCATACTTCTAACACAGCCTAGTAACATCTTTTCCTGGAGTGTAAAGGACATATCTCATCTCAAATAGTTTTTTACCCACTTGTTAGAACTGATAGCTGGACATGATAGCTATCGTTTATTGAGCATCTACTAATTGTGAGATACCACACTGATGTTTTTTATGTTGTTCCTAAACTTTGCAATCAACCTTCAAAGTAGGTATAATGAAACCCACAAAAGAAACAGAGAGGTTAAGTTACTTGTCCAACATTATTCCACTTGGACGGAGCCTGAATTTGACCCATCTGTCTAACTTCAAGGAGCTCAGGTGGCAGAGTGGTTAAAGCATTTGGCTGCTAGCCAAAAAGATCAGTGGTTCAAACACACCAGATGCTCCACAGGAAAACGATGAGGCAGTCTACTTCTGTAAAGGTTTACAGTCTTGGAAACCCTAAGGGACAGTTCTTCTCTGTTTTCAAAAGGGTGTCTATGAATCAGAATTGACTTGGTGTCAATAGGTTTGGTTTTGGTTTTGTCTAACTCCAAAACCACTATACCATGTTGTCAATTTCACATGTCTGTATGAATTGAAAGGAAGGGATGGGGGATAGGTGTGCATGGAATATGAAAAGACAACCTACAACTTATTAGGAGGTGAGTATCCAAATGGTGTGTGTTCCAGAGCCTTCATGCATCCTTTGGTCCCAGTAGGTTCAATTAAAAATTAAAGTTTCTGCGTGTTTATTATGGAGAATGCATTGGCTCTGTAGTCATTTTTCCTCAGCTCCAATTGTAATTCTATTCTTTCTTACCTTGTGCCAGTTATCATTTTATTGCCTCTTCAGTCCAAATTCACCCTTTATTTCCTGTTTTGCAATACTGTACTGAACTTTAAGCATTTCTCCTTTATGAAGGCATGAAGTTAATCTTTGCTAACAGAGGGCACTAGAGAGACATTGCTGGAGGAACGGCTTCTTTTTCTAGTTCTAGAGTGCTGTGTTTTCCTCTTGCTCCTGCTGTATGATTCCATCAGTGGTGGATGTGGGCAAGGACATCTAGTGTTGCTCTGTCCCAGCCGTGTACCTAGAGTGTGAAGTTCATTGATCACCACACAGCCCCAGCCTGGGCCTTGAGACTACCTTGTCATGGTTCTCCTGATGTAGACACTTCACACTTAAGCCCTGGTGCTTGCCGCAGTTCCAGCCAACACCAGCATTGGCTTTCCTGCACTCCGGAGGATTGCACTCTGCTCTCTACCACTGTGGACAAGCTCTGGCCTGGCAACCCAGTACGCATCTCAGTAATCAATTGAACTGCAACTCCACTTTCTCCAGTGAGAGCTGCCCCCCAGTTGTGGGTACTCTCCTTTAGTCCTAGGGTACCCTTTACAGTACTCTTTATTTCTTTCTACTTACTCTCCTAGCATAGCTCAACAATTCTTTATATTAAACTTGCCCTGTTTAAACTACTGTGGGATTTCTGTCTCTTGGTTAAACCTATACTGATATATACCTTGAGTCTAAACCTACTCGATGGTAACTCATACATGTTGGTTATGGTGTTTTCTCTGGATCTTCCATGCACTTCATCTGCGTCCTGTTCTATTGACCTGCTAAATGATGCTGAAGAGACACTTATTGAGGTGCTCTGAGGCCACATACCACCTGGATGTTTGCATGTTTGCATAAGTTCTTTAACTTCAGACAAATGTGAACTATAGACCAGACTGTTGCTTCTCAAGTTATATTTGGTAAAGGACCATTTTTAAAATTTAATTTCCAAATCTATCATAAACTAATACTTTTGTAAAACATAATAAAAATGAGGTTAAAAAAATAAAATTTTAAGAAGCCATATAAAAGAAAAGCTCCAATTTTTTATTGGATTCAACAGACATATAATTATTCTGTCAAACTCCTATGAAAGTTTCTAAATATTTACCCTCAGTTTCTGTCCTTGTGTTGTCATGGGCAGGCAGCACAGTTTATGTACCAGTACCACTCCATGGACTGCACTTTGAAGAGCGTGATCTTCGTCAATGCCAGGAGTCATACTGTGTTCTAAACTTCCATTCTCAAATCCACTCCTGTCATTGTTCCTTGCCTGCATTTTGGGGCTTGCTGAGCTCTGGTGCCATAGTGCCTAAGACATTAGACTGCTAACCAGAAGGCCAGAGGTTCAAACCCACCAGCCACTCCTCCAAAGGAAGATTGGGCAGTCTACATTCGTAGTGATACTGCCTCAGAAATCCAAGGAGGGGTTGCTATGAGTCAGATCCAACTCGATGGCAGTGAGTTTGGCTATTGTTTGTGTGTTTGTTTTTACTACTCCAGGGACAAGGAGCTCTGGTGCCGCAGTGACAGGATATTCTTGTCCACTCTTCTGGTTTCATTGATGTGCCTTCTCCAGTCCATGATTGTCTTAGTTTCCTAGTCCTGCTGTAACAGACATACCACAAGTTGTTGTTGTTGTTATTTGCCATCGAGTCGGCCCTGACTCATAGCGACCCCTCCTTGGGTTTCCGAGGCAGTATCACTACGGAAGTAGGATTGCCCAACCTTCCTTCCGAGTACCACAAGTAGGTGGTTATAAAGAACAGAAATTTATTTTCTCGTAGTTCAAGAGGCTAGCTAGCAGATGAATTTAGGGTTTTAGTGTAGAGGGAATTCCTTCTTTGTCTGTTTCTGCTGCTGGAAATCCCTGGCATAGCTAGGCTTGTCAAAGCCTCTGTCTCTGTCATCCATCTTCTTCTTCCCCCTGCATGTGCCTTCTGTTCTAGTCTCTATAACTCAGAAGGGATAGGTTTAGAACCACCTCCACACTTCTATGTCTACATCAACATATCCAAAGAAAAACTCCTATTTACAAAGAAGGTCATATTTACAGTTAGGATTTCAACACATTTTGGGGGGACACGATTCAATCCATAACAAGGATCCTAGCCAGCATCACTTCCATGAGTAGATTCTAGCCTGATGCAGTAACTGACATTCCTTTGTCCTGCCCTCAGTCCCTCTTCCATTTATCAGGAGGTAGTGACTGTGGCAATAAAGTATCCCCTTTTTTTCCTGGGCTGTAGGCCACTGAATTCATAAACAGATTCCCCACACACACTGTGTTTATGGCTGATAAGAGCCTGAAGCTGTGGTTATTTGTGTATGTGACTGTTCTTGATAGCAGGGGCTGTGCTTACCGCTAGAGCCAAAAGCCATGGGTGAATGCCTGAGTTCAGCCAATCAGACAGCAAAATACAAATGGACAGGTTGTGATGTCCAAAGAAAACACCATAATTGTAGCTTTGATGTTGAAATGGAGGCTAGCTATAGTAGCCAGTCTCTCTGTTCTTCCATTTCCATGCAAGCACAGCGTCCTCTTGTCTCTTAATTATTATCATTATACTGGTCTATCTAAAACTCTATTTACAAAATACTTTGTAATACATGGTAATTCTACTGAATTTATTTCCCCATCTTTCCTCTGGTTTTGTATCCTGCCTCCCCAACTCAGTTTGTCAGCCAAAGCTTGTTCCATATTCAATAGAGCTTCCATCCCATTGTTGGTGCTCACTAGATTGTAATAGAAATGCTAGGCCACCGAACTATGAGTTGATGCTGTATTACAATGATACTGGCCCAATTTTACAGATGTTGCCCAGTGCCAGAGAGCTTTAATAAAGCACTCAAGGTCACAGAGCAAATCCAACATAGAATCAGGGGTGGGACAAGCTGTTGTTAATTTTGAGCCCAAATCTCTTGCCATTGTATCAGGCTGCCTCACAAAACCACAAGAGATAACTCTTATCAATGTTGTATGGTTGGTGTTCAGTTCACTGCAGTCAATACTGTCAAATGAAATCTTCAAATGCCAGAAGTATGCTGTCAGACACTTCTCACCTTCACGAACTCCAGTGTTATAAGCAGCTGCAGCAACAGCAACAGCACAGAAGCAACCAAGGAATCTATAGCCACAGTTCATGTTAGTTGTTAAAATATATCTGCTTAGAAGTTGTTCTACAATGACAACCGATCAGTGCTGGCTTTCATTAAGAAGACAACAGTGGCAAAAACTACAAAAAGCACACAACCCACCCCAGAGAAACCTTGAGGTACCAGAAAGATGGTTCATGAAGCATGTCCAAAATGAGCCAAATGATTCATTCCAAAATGATGGTAACGTTAAATATACTTTTCCAAGCAATATCTCCTCTTCTTCTTCCTCTCCTCCCATGGTATTCTGACCACTTCCTCCATCCCCTGTCCTCCAATCTGTGGTATTGTCTCAAGGCCAAATGAAATGAGAATAGCTAGAACTAGATCAAAGGTAACTTAATGTAAATTCCCAGCATACATTATGTTGTTGTTGTTATATGCCATCGAGTCAGCCCCGACTCATAGCAACCCCTCCTTGGGTTTCTGAGGAGGTATCACTACGGAAGTAGATTGCCCAACCTTCATTCTGAGGAGTGGCTAGTGGGTTTGAACTGCATGCATTATAGGCATTCAAAATTCATTCTATAACTGTAGTTGTTGTTGTTATGTGCTGTCGAGTCAGACCAGACTCATAGCGACCCCTTCCTAGGTTTCTGAGGCAGTATCACTACAGAAGTAGATTGCCCAACTCTTTCCTTCCGAGAAGTGGCTAGACAGAGCAAATTCTGTGATGGGTATTTTACATATATCATTTCTAATAGTTACATCTATCTTAAAGTTAATTTTATTTTCTTCATTTTATAGATGAGAAAGCCAAGTTTCAGAGAAGGTAACTTGCCCATGATCTATATGGAGAAAGCTGGATTTCAAACTCCAGTCTCTCCTGCATTGAAATCTTATCCTCTTTCTACTCAACTCTGTACCTTATCCTTGAGAAGAGGTTAACTGCAATTTTAACAGTAGTACTTTATGTAACACCAAACTCGGTGGTGTAGTGGGTAGACATTTGGCTGCTAACCAAAAGGCTGGTGGTTTGAACTCACCAGCTGCTCTGTGGAAGAAGGATGAGGCAATCTGCTTTTGTAAAGATTTACAGCCTTGGAAACCCAATAGAGGTTGCTATGTGTTGGAAGTGACTTGATGGCAGTGAGTTTGAGTTATTGGTGTATGGAGGAGAACTGATGATGCAGTGGTTAAGCACTTGGCTGCGAACCAAAAGGTCAGTGGTTTGAACCCATCATCTGCTAATGAAGAGACAGGAGGATGCTTTGAGTCAGAATTGACTCTATGGCAATGGGTTTGGCTTTCTGGATTAGTGTATGGAAGGTACACTGGTGGTACAGTGGTTAAAGTGCTCAGCTACTAACTGAAAGGCTGGTGGTTTGAACTCACAAGCCACTCTGAGGGAGAAAGATTTGGCAGTGTGCTTCCATAAAGATTTCAGTCTTGGAAACCCTATGGGGCAGTTCTACTTTGTCCTACGAGGATCACTATGAGCTGGAATCAATTCAGTGGCAATGTGTTTTTGGTTTATTGGTGTATGAATGGAATTTCAACAATAGTAAATGTGAATTGATGGTCAAAATATGGGCAAATCCTGGGGACTGAAAACAGAACAATTTAAAATGATGTTGAAGTCAGTGGTCTGATTCTAATTTTAGGTTCTGTTTTAGATTACCAAGTGCTAAGTCAAAGGAGAATGATGAGAAAAGAATTGTAATTTCCCTTTCATTCAGAGTACTCCTACTCCTCACTTAGAAGCTATCTCTTCATCTGATACTTCTCATTTATGACAATAGTAAAAAAGATTACTTAAATCACCTTAAAGCCAGGTAAGGAAAGACCCATGTGTTTTGAGTAAGAGAGTGCCTCTCTCCTGAGCACCAAGTCCTTGATGCCTTCCATAACACCTCTCTTCCCAGTCTTGAATGCAAATAAAGTTGAAAAAAAAAAAAAAAAAATTCTGACTAAGAAACTCAAGATCTCAGGCCATTAACCTGTACTTGCGCTCATGAACTCTCTGAATCTAGCCAGGCTCACAGGATGATGGTGGAGCTGTGGCTTTGGGTCACAAGTCTGAGAAAAGTAGTCAGAGAGGCACAGACAGGATACAGGGTCACTTTCCCATGGACCCTGAGATCCTCTTTTGAGCACTTTGGACCACTGGGGTCAGCAGGCAGTGATCCCAGGTGGGGGAGCATTTCCATGGAGAGCAAGAATTCTGTGTGGGTTAGGGTAGAGCAGATCCCCTCCTGACTGCAAATCAGATCCAATCAGATCTGCCTGTGATTTGATATAGTACAAGCCAACCAGAGTACCCAAAGTACAGAAGTCATGGTGCTGAGATGAGTGGGCTGTGGACAGTGGCTGCCGGAGAAGGAACAGTCCCAGGAGGCCATTTCCAAAATGACTCCTGGAACCTGAGAAACATTTGGTAGTTTATGTTTTATATAATGCTGATATTCATATAAAGACCTGGTCTTTGGAATCTAATCATGTCAATAATTGAGGAGTGGGTATAATGTTTTCTTTTTCACTTTGAAGACTGAATATTAGGGGTGTAATAAGGAATTTGGACTGGGGAGATAAGGCTGCTTCTGTGAGATTTAGAAGTTTTCTTCATTCTACCAGAACTGCTCCCCACCCAATACCATGGTGTAATACCCATGCCCATGTGTCTTCATTCCTTTAACTAAATTTTATTGTTATTGTTGTGGGACATTGAGTAAACTCCAACTCATAGCAACACAATGTGACTGAGTAGAACTGCTTCATAGGGTTCCCTAAGCTCTAATCTTTATGGGAGAACATCATTAGGTCTTTTCTCCCATGAAGTGGCTGGTGAGTTCAAACCACAGGCCTTCGTTATTAGCCAAGCACTTTACCATTGTGCCACTAGATTTCTTTTTAACTAAATTAGACTAAGTACAACAGATCATGGAGTTTACCATTTCCCTGAAGTTGATGGCTATCTGTGATGATTATTGTTGTTGTTGTTATGTGCCACCTAGTTGGACCCAACTCATAGTGATCCCTCCTTGGGTTTCCAAGCCCGTATCACTATGGAAGTAGATTGCCCCATCTTCCTTCTCAGGAGTGGCCGGTGGGTTTGAACCACCAGCCTTCTGTTAGCAGTCAAGTGCCTTAGGCACTACACTACCAGAGCTCCCATCTATGATATCTGTGACTAATTTGGAATAAGGCAGAAAGAGTAATAATTACAAGGATATCTTGAATAAAAGAAGCCCTGGCAGCTCAATGATTAATCACTTAGCTGCTAATAAAAAGGTTGGTGCTTTGAACCCACATAGTGGCTCCTTGGGAGAAAGACCTGGTGACCTGCTTCAGTAAAGATTATAGCCCAGAAAGTTCTGTGGGGCATTTTTTTTTTCTGTCACATGGAGTCTCTGCAAGTCAAAATTGACTCAATGTCACCTAACAATAACAATCTTGAATATATTTCACTCCTTTCATTCTTTCCAGGAGCCCATTGCCTTCCAAAGATTTATGCATAAACTGTGTTGACAATGATCACAGCAAAAATGGATAACATTGCAAAGAACGGGAATTCTAGAACAATTAATTGTGCTCATGCAGAACCTGTACATACATAGACCAAAGACAACTGTTCAAGAAGAACAAGGGAATACTGCATAGTTTAAAATCAGGAAAGGTGTACATCAGGGTAGTGTCCTTTCACCATACTTATTCAATCTGTATGCTGAACAAATAATCCAAGAAGCTGGACTGTATGAAGAAGAATACAACATCAGGATTGAAGGAAGACTCATTAACAACCAGGGATATACAGTTGCCACAATGTTGCTGGCTGAATGTGAAGAAGACTTGAAATACTTACTGAAGATCAAAGACTACAGCCTTAAGTATTGGTTACATGTCAACATAAAGAAAACAAAAATCTTTACAACTGGACCAATAAGCAACATCATAATAAATGGAGAAAAGATTGAAGTTGTCAAGGATTTTGTTTTACTTGGATTCACAATCAATGTCCATGGAAGCGGCAGTCAAGAAATCAAATGATGTATCACACTGGACAAATCTGCTGCAAAAGCCCTCTTTAAAATGTAGAAGAGAGCAAAGATATCACTTTGAAGATTAAGGTGCACCTGATCCAAGCCATAGTATTTTCAATCACCTCATGTGCATGTGAGAGCTGAACAATGAATAAGAAAGACTGCAGAAGAACTGATACTTTTTGAATTGTGGTGTTGGTGAAGAATATTGAAGCTTCAATGGACTGCTAGAAGAATGAACAAATCTATCTTGGAGGAAGTACAGCCAGAATGCTCCTTAGAAATGCGAATGGCCAGACTTCATCTCTCCTACATTGGTCATGTAGTCAGCAGGGACCAGTCCTTGGAGAAAGATAGGAGAGGTAAAGTAGTGGGTCAGTGAAAAAGTGGAAGACCCTTAACAAGATGTACTGACACAGTGACTGTGATGATGCTTAAGCATGGCAATGATTGTAAGGATGATGCTGGACTGAACATTGTTTCATTATATTGTACATAGGGTCAGAACCTACTTGACACCACCTAACAACATGTTGTTGTTGTTGTTGTTATGTGCCGTCGAGTCGGCCCCGACTCATAGCGACCCCTCCTTGGGTTTCCGAGGCAGTATCACTACGGAAGTAGGATTGCCCAACCTTCCTTCCGAGGAGTGGCTGGTGGGTTTGAACTGCCAGCCTTCTGGTGAGCAGTCAAGTGCTTTAGCCACTATGCTACCAGAGCTCCTCCTAACAACATATTGACACAAATTTTTTCAGAATTTATAGGCAGCAGTTAACATTGTCATTTTACAGATGGCAGTACTAAGGCATGACCACATTAAAAGACTTGTCTAAGGGAATTCAGTCAAAAATTGAGAACACAAACTAAAATCTTGGAATTCTAATTCCACATTTAATGTAATTTAATAATATACTGGACTTTCAGGTAGCCATGACATATTCTTAATTGTAACCATTTTAATTTCATAACAAATTGGTGACTGACATATTTAGAAATATCATCGAATAGTGTTTCTAAAACTGAATTTTAACAACGTACTAGGCATACTCTGCTCAATCGTCAATGAATATGTGAAAAAGAATTTCTAAATGACATCAAGCATGGTTTTGGGCTATGTGAGAGCACTGGGGAAATATGAGACATGATCAAAATGCTTAGGATCTAATTTGAGAAATGAAACTCAAATTAGAGTTTGTGCTGACCAAAATAACAAAAAAGATCAAGGGAACAGAGAGTCCATGAAGCTGGAGGGTCCATGGAAGACCTAGTTGTTGAATCTTTTTAAAGGGTGGATTTGTTTCAACAAGGACAATGGAAGACCAACATTCCATGCAACATTTGTGTAGTGCTTTTTAGTTGACAGGAGTTCTGGTGGAATAGTGCCTAAGGCATTTGACTGCTAATCACAGGTCTGATGGTTCAAACCCACCAGCCACTCATCAGAAGGAAGGTTGGGTAATCTACTTCCACAGTGATACCACCTTGGAAACCCAAGAAGGAGTCCCTATGAGTTAGATCCGACTCAATGGCAGTGAGTTTTTTTTTTTTTTTTTTTTTAGTTGACAGAATACTTCCACATACATCTTTGTATTGGTCCTCATACTAACCCATAAGGAGATGTTGTTATTATTCTTATTTGCTGATGTGGAGACTGAAGCTCAGAAATATTCAGTAGGCTTTTGAGATCAGACCTGCATTGGATGGTAAAGTGCATGCTCTGTAGAGCCAGATTCTGGAATATTATAGTCAGGCAGAAGAAATTATTGTCACTCCTAGATTAGGGGTATAAACAAACAAACAAAAAACACTCACTGCCATCGAGTCATTTCCAACTCATAGCAACCACTCCTTAGGTTTCTGAGGTGGTATCTCTATGGAAGTAGATTGCCCAATCTTCCTTCCAAGGAATGGCTGGTAGGTTTGAACCTCCAGCCTTCTGGTTAGCAATCAAATGCCTTAGGCACTGTGCCACCAGAGTTCCCTAGATTAGGGGTATAATAAAATGAGAATTGAGTGCAGGAGGGACTGGAGAGGCAGGATATGGGGAGGTGAGCAAAAGATATCCTTCATCCACCAAAAGATCTGTGTTATCTGTCATATGTTCATTGCACTTAGTTGTGCTTGTCCATTTGTGGTCTGTCTGCCCCTTCAACTCTAAGCTCCTGAAGGGCAGGGCTTCACTTTTGGTATAAGGTTCAGCACAATGTTTACCTTAGTGAAGGTGTTAATAATATTTTGAATGAATCAATATAGTAGCTACGGCTCTGATTTTGGCTTGGAGTATTGATAACCTGATGACAACAGTAGAATTTGAACGGTCAAGGTGAATGAAAGGGAACTGGCAAAGTAAGAAGTGATAGGATCATCAGAGTGGAAAATGTAAGAGAGAGATGTTGAAGGCTCTGCTAATATTCTGTTTCTTAACAGAGATGGGGGCACACAGGTGCTTATTTTTTATTGCTCTGCAAATTGCACATATACTTTTATACATTTTTGAAATGTATTTTGTATTGCAATGATAGAATGGGAAAACAATTTAAAAATAGAAAAATAAGATGATAATATTTGGTGACAGGTTTGATGTGGAGAAAAAGTGAGAAGGAAATATCAAAAACTACCTCAAATTTATTACTCTGAGTCACTAGAAGAATGGTCACCTGTCAAAATGGGGCATTTAAAATGAGAGGTGACAAGGTTCATTTTGACATTTTTAGGGTTAGTTCCTCAGAGGTGCTGCTCTGTCCTGGGACATTCCTTATTCCCCTTGGAATTTGATTCACCACATTTTCTTCTTTCCAGTGCCACTTTCTGCTTGACATTAGTTGGTAACTCTTCCCCTAAAATGGACAAAGTAGCTGGATGACTCTTTTCAGCCCCACTTTTCATTAATGTTCTCCAAAATAAACTCATAGAGACTTTCATTTATAGAATTCACTGCTGACCTCTGTGGGGCTATACCTAAGGGTTAGCACTTGGAGAGTTATAAACCTTACAGAAATCTTACAGAGTTCTCTGAGTCATAGACCCTAAGTCAGTGTTTTCAGTCTTCTCCTAGATGATACTCAGAAGTTCCTCTTAGCTGGTCCTTTGAGGCTTTCTTAGATCATTCTAAGTGAGACTTTGACCTGTTCATACATAAAAGTAATCCTAAGTGTGTGCTTATGATGTGCCAGGCATCATTCTAAATACTGTACATATATGATCTCATTTAAACTTCAAAAAGCAGCCTTAGAGAGGTATACTATTATTATCCCCAATTTACAGATGATAAAATTGAGGCCTCAGGTCATATAGCTGTTGTTGTTGTTATGTGCCATGGAGTTGGACTCGACTCATAGCAACCCCTCCTTGGGTTTCCCAGGCAGTATCACTACAGAAGTCGATTGCCCAACCTTCCTTCTGAGGAGTGGCTGGTGGGTTTGAACCTCCAGCCTTCTGGTTAGCAGTCAAGTGCCTTAGGCACTATGCTACCAGAGCTCCCAATGTCATATAGCTAGTAGGTGACAAAGCTGAGATTTGAACCAGGCAGTCTGATTTCAGAGCCTGTGTTCATCTGCCTCCCAGAGTGTACACTGCTCAGATGGAGCCCATGGGAGGCTGGGAAGTTTGCTGGAATTTGTGGTTCTTCTCTGAGTCTCATGTTCCAGGATAGATGTTATTCCTAGTCTTAGGCAATTGTCTTCTGGGTTTTAGGCTCTTGTGCAGCAGCATCAAAGATGATTCCCTTACCCCGCTACAGGCTGGGTCCTGGAAATCCAGCCTCATTGCAAGCTCTCTCTCTCAGGAAAAAGCCCTCCTCTATCTGGTTCCCGCAGATTCTTCCCCTGGGTCTTGAAATCCTTATGCATAGACTTGAAATTGTCTCTTCTTCATCCTTCATTCACTTAATCATTCAACAAATGTTCAATAACTTAATATGGGTAGGGCATGATGCGAAGACTTAAGGGGATACACAGATAAATAATTCATACCCCATCCTCCAAGGTATTCACAGTCTTATGGGATATAAACAAATACTTAGAATTCATCGTAGTAAATTCTATGGAGAAGTGTGTATGAACAGTGAGCAGAGCACATATGGAGGTTAACTATGTTGGGAGAATCAGACAAGGCTGCACAGTGAGATAACCTTACTTTGGATGGGTAGCAGTTTTCCGAGTTTAGCAAGAAGGTCATTCCAAAGAGAGAAAAGAGCACATGCATAATTTATAATTGAAGATAATCATGACTATGAGGACTTAATTCAGTGATTCATTCATTCATTCTTCCATCAAATATTTATTGAGTACCTCGCTTGTGCAAAGCACCATGCTAGGGGCAGATGATGCCATGCAAATGTAGAGTTCCATGCTTTCATGGAACTTTCTGTCAGTTATTCTTAACAAGGGATGGTAATACAGCCCTGGTAGGTGTTTGGAAATATGAGAGTATAGAGGACGGGAGGTTGATTGTCACAGTAAATGGGACACAGTAACTAGTCATTTAGTGTCTAGGTACTAAGGATGCTAAACATCCTAAAAAGCCCTGGATATTTCCACATAGCCAATAACTATCCCTTCTAAAACACCCCTGTTAAGGAGCCCTGTGAGCAGCAAAACTTGCACCTCATTCAGTACAGCTGGAATGTGGGATTTGTGTTTTTTTACTTTTCCTCCGAAAAGTAAAAAGAAAAAGAAGAGATGTGACATCTTTGCATCATCTACTATGTGTTGTGTTCTGGGTTAGCCTCCTTAAATAGTATTAGCCAATTTAAATTTCATTACAACCTGATATCTAACAGATAGATGAACAGGAAGGAACACACACACACACACACACACGTCCATATGCACACAGACAAACACATGTGCCTATGTGAATGCACACAGGCATATATGCATACACAGATACAAGCACAGACATGCACACAGAAATGCATGAGAGTTGCCTATTTAGTCAGTCAAGCATAGAGAACTTATCAGAAGTAGAAGCAGCATGTCTCAATATATTTTATTTCTACCTTGTCCCCCATGGTGTGTTGGCAGTGTGCACAGGTATGGTCACTTTCCCTTTTAGTGTAACTCACCATTCTGAAACATCTGAGAGTAATAAACTGTCACTTTCTTTTAAAAAATGTTTTATAAATGTTGAGTGTCTCCTGGCTCTTGATGAAGCTTCAGCTTCTATAAAACCACCTGAAATGAGTGAGAAAGTAGAGTTAATACTCAATTTTTTTTGGACTAATTCTCTCCCTCTACACTTTCAGTATCCTGGAAAACCCATCCTCCAGTACAACCCTAGAAGAAACCAGAAAGGCAAGTTGAGCAAATTTATGAAGCTCCTTATATTCAATGCTAAGCATTTTAAATTTTACACAAAGAACAATGGGGGGCCATTGAAGGCTTTTAGGGAGAAATGTTTTAAAATGTAAAAATTGAGGAACATGGAGAACAGTTTCGGGGTTTACATGTTTAGAAACTCAATTCTGGCTGCCTCCAAGAGGATGAGTTAGAGATGGGGAAAGACTACAGTCAGAGAGACCATGTAGGAGACAACCATGACCTGTCCGGACTCAAGATAATGAGGGCTTTAACTATTTTTGGGAGATGGGTTTGAAACACAGAAGGAAGGAAAGGAATTAGTCTCAACCGATGATGGGCAGTAGAGGAAGAAAGAGGAATCAACGTTGTGCAAGTTGAAGGTGAAGATAGTGCCAAGCTCTGCTTATAAATTAATTCAATTCTCATGACAGCATATGAGATGTATTTTATTATCCCTATTTACAGGTAAGAAAACAAAAACTCAGAATAATTAGGTAACTGAAAGTTTGTTGTTGTTAGGTACCACTGAGTCAGTTCCAATGCATAGCGACCCTGGGCACAACAGACGAAACACAGCCCTGTCCTGCGCCATCCTCACAATCCTTGCCGTGCTTGAGCCCATCACTGCAGCCACTGTGTCAGTCCATCTTGCCGAGGGCCTTCCCCTTCTTTGCAGACTCTCTGCTTCACCAAGCATGATATCCTCTTCGGGGAATGGTCCCTTCAGAAAACATGACCAAAGTAGGTGAGATGAGTAGGTGGCCATTCTCATTTCCAAGGAACATTCTGGTTGCACTTCTTCCAGGACAAATTTGTTTGCTCTTCTGGCTGTCCATGGTATATTCAATATTCTTCACCAACACAATTCAAAGGCATCAGCTCTTCTTCAGTCTTCCTTATTCATTATCCATCTTTCACATATATATATATATATATATATATATATATATATATATATATATATACACACATATATATGAGGCGATTGCAAATACCATGGCTTGGTTTAGGTGCACCTTAGTCTTCAGAATGACATCTCTACTTCTTAACACTTTAAAGAGGCCTTTGCAGCAGATGTGTCCAGTGCAATACAATGTCTGATTTCCTACCTGCTGCTTTCATGGGTATTGACTGTGGATCCAAATAAAATGAAATCCCTGACAACTTCAATCTTTTCTCTGTTTGTTATGATGTTGCTTATTGATCCAATTGTGAGGATTTTTGTTCTCTTAAACTAGCAGTTTAATTTAATAATATACACAAAATTACTCCTATTCTCTGCTAGGTTTTTTGACTACAAAGATAGGATAAGAAGCGGGGATCACCAGAGATTTATCTGGGTTACTGAGTGAGTTTGAGATTACTGACTGAAATGTATACTACAGATAGACCATAGGTTTAAGAGGATGAAAAAAAAAAAAACATTCCTTTTCTCTGGTGTCTGGAAGGTAGATCTTCCTTTAACCTGTTAAGTCTGAAAGAAGCTCTTTTACCAGCATTTTAAGACTGAGTCAATCTTTTTATAGAATGTAGTTTCATTTTCTAATGTTTAATCTAATCACAGAAGGACTTAATGGTAACATCATCTTTGTAGAATTCTCTTGGTTGTCTAACTTCTTGCCCTTCTACAAGCTTCCTAATACTTGCTCCCTAAAACACTCACTTTTCTCAACCAACCTTTTGTTTTGGTCAAATGGACCATCACTTTAGTGAGATCCAAGGATTTTATGTATGCTCCAGGCTCTCTTTTGTTCATCTCTCGGTCTCTCTCTCTCTCTCTCTCTCTCTCTTTCCTGTTCAAGGCAAGGATTCAGCCAAACACATGCACACATAAATTAAAAATAGACTCTCATCTGATAATAAAGTAATATTTAAAGTAATGTTTAAAGCCGTGAAAATGATGAGAGAGAAGATGAAGAAGCCCCAGGATAGGATCTCAGAAGGTTCCAGAGTTATGGGGAAAGAGCAGGAATACAGACCAGCAAGAAAGACAAAGAGGTGATCAACAAGAAGGTCAATAGAAAGGCCAGGGTCCTCCACTTCTATCAATATGGCAGAACTTTCTCAGACAATAATGCAATTAAATTGAGCATACTTGGTTCTCTGAGCCTTTGGATCCCTTCTTCCATTGTCTGCTATGACTGTTCTATTTTACTTTATGTAGACCATTGCTTTCTCCAAGCTTCTGAGGCCCACTCTTCTAAGCAACATTTTGGAAATGTCCCCCCAGGATCCTTGCTTCCTGGCTCTTCTATTGATAAACTTCCCTATCCAACTTCATGTTCCTTCCTCCCTTGATCCGGCACCTCAGGATTCAGTCTCACATGAACTCTGCTGGCCTGTGTTAATACATGTTGCTAGGTACTGCAGCTCTCTCAGGGTATAATCCTTTTCCTTCTTTAGTGGACTCAATACTTCCACAACTGGGTCAAGACATAATATAAATGTCAAACCAAACCAAACTTACTTCCATCGAGTCGATTCTTACTCATGGCAATCCCCTTTGGGTTTCTGAGGTGGTAATTCTTTACAGAAATAGATTGCCCAGTCTTCCTTCCATGGAGTGGCTGGTGGGTTTGAACCACCAACCTTCTGGTTAGCAGTCAAATTAAAAAAAAAAAAAAAAGTCACTTTGAGGGCTGAGGTACACCTGACTCAAACCATGGTGTACTGTCACTTCATATGCACGTGAAAGCGGGACAATGGAAGACTGAAGATGAGTTAATACCTTTGAGTTATGGTGTTGCTGAGGAATATTGAATATGCCACCATGGACGGCCAGGAGAATGAACAAATATGTGTTGGAAGAAGTACAGCCAGAAGGCTCCTTAGAAGTGAGGATAGTGAGAGGCTTCCCCTCATGTACTTTGGACTTGTTATCAGGATGGATCAGTTCCTGGAGAAGGACATAGCTTGGTAAAGCAGAGGGTCAGTGAAAAAGAGGAAAACCCTCAAGGAGACGCATTGACATTGTACCTGCAACAATAGGGTCAAACATAGCAATGATTTTGAGGATGGTGCTGGACTGGACAGCATTTCATTCTTTGTCCATAGGGTTGCTAGGAGTTGGAATCTACTCAGTGGCTCCTAACAGCAACATTTTCTTGTGACTAGGAAGGGATTCAAACCAAGACCCAAACCCACTGCTCTCTAATCGAGTTGATTCCGATTTCTAGTGATCTTATAGGACAGAGTAGGACTACTCAATAGGGTTTCCAAGGCTGTAAATCTTTACCGAAGTGGATTAGGACAATTTCTCTTGAGGAGCAAACTGCCAGCCTTTTAATTAGTAGCTAAGTACTCAACCACTGCTCCACCAGGGCAACTTAATTTAGAAGCTCACCAAAAGTCTAGGTGAGCTGAGTGAATATGTAGAAAAATTTCTCTGTCTCAGTAGCGTAATAATTAGGAGAAATTGTCTTGTTCAAGTAAAAGACTCCTACACTTTATCAGTAGTTTGTTGGCATAAAAAGCAGGATGGTCACCTGATTTTCCTCCTGCCAGCTGCCTCCATTCCAGGGCTATATGATAAGGCCATTCTTTCTATCAAAAGGTGCAGCTCCTTCAGAGATATTTGCAGCAGGTTGCTGGATTAGGGGTCACACAGTCATTTTAAGATCAATTCAACCCTTAACTTTATTAATTAGTAAGACAAGAGAATTCCAGATAGTATGAGAGGCTGTAGACCAATAAAAGTTCCTTTAACCAAATCTTAAGTGTCATAACACAAATGATGTCATCTTGGAATATAAGATAAAACTCACCCTTGTAGAGGAGTCAGAAAGTAAAGAAAACCTTACCTTGGTTTAAAGCAGGGCTTCTAACAAATTCATTCCAAGTCAATTACCTGCTGAGAATTTGCTTTCCACCCACATATACTGAACTAGAATCTAAATTTTAAAAATATCCCCAGGTGATTCACTTGGAAAGCTATAAGAATCTCCTGGGGATCTTGTAAAAATGTAGATTCTGATTCAGTGTATCTGGAGTGAAAAGGCAACTTCTCAGTATGGGCTTGAACTACAGTGAATTGGTTCAGAGGTCTGGTTGGAAACACCAACCTTTAAGTTAGTAGTCAAGACCAAACTGTACTACCTAGGGACCCTTTAAAAAAAAAAATTATATCTATCTATCTATCTATCTATCTATCTATCAATATATCCTCGGAAGGAAGATGGGGCAATCTACTTCCATAGTGATACTGCCTCGGAAACCCAAGGAAGGGTCGCTATGAGTTGGATCCGACTCGACAGCAAATAACAACAAGAACACACACACACACACACACACATATATGTTTTTTTCTTTATTATTTTTATTTTGAACATTTATTGTTGAGAATATACATTCACTCACCAATTCAACTGTTTCTACATGTATAATTCAGTGATTATATTCTTTGAGTTATACAACCATTCTCACCCTCCTTTTCTGAGTTGTTTTTCCTCCATTATCATAAACTCACTGCCCCCTAAGGTTACGATCTAATTTTTTGAGTTTCTGTTGTCAGTTTAATCCCATACAGATAGCTCTTAAAAGAGCATAATGTTCAAGGAAGACACTTTCCCTGCCCCCCCCAACCTATCTAACAAATTTAGCTAAACAATTGTTTGGTGTAAGGAGCTCTGGTGATGCAGTGGTTAAAGGATTCAACTGCTAACCAAAAGGTCAACTGTTTGAATCCAACAGACACTCCATGGGTGAAAGATGAGGCAGTATGCTTCCATAAAGATTTAGAACCTTGGGAACCCTATGGGACAATTCTACTCTGTCCAAAAGTGTCACTGTGAGTTGGAATTGACTCATTGGTAGTGGTTTGGGTTTTTTGGTTTAAGAAGACTTTAAGGAATATTTTTGGTTTAAGTTTTAAAGGATATCTTAGTACAATAGGTTCAAGGGTTCATCCAGAAAGTTTGGAGTCTATGAGAATTTGAGATTCTGTTCTACATTTTCTTCTTTTTGATGAGGATTCTCCTATAGATTATTTGATCAAAATACTCAGTAATGGTAGCCGGGCACCATGAAGTTCTGGTCTCATGTCAAAAGAGAAAGTTGTGTGTAGAGACAAATAACCATACATTCTATATACTCCTCCTATTCCTGATTCTCCTACTTCATCTAATGCTGCAGAAAAATAGAGACCAATTGTCATACCTTGGATGGCTGCTTGCAAATTTTAAGACCCAGGCACTACTCGATGATCTAGGAGTTAGAACAGAAGCAATAAAGATGTTATTAGGTCAATTAATTGGGATGTCCCATGAAATCATGACCCTAAACTTCCAAACCAAGGAACCAAATCCCATGAAATTACTGGTTGTAAATAATCAGTTTCAGCTACCTTTTTTTTCCCCCAGTCATTGTTAATGTATCTATCACAGAACTTTTGCCAATTCAACTTTTTACAAGTGTAAACCTACTGACAACAATGATAATAATCAACTGTACAACCCTAACCTTAATCAATGTGATATTTTCATCACCTTTAACCCTTTTTTCCCCTTTCTCTTCTGCCAATGGTAACCACTAATAAACTTTGGTAGCTTTGGTCTCTATACATTTGCCTTTTCTTGTCTTTTTATATAAGTGAGACCATGCAATATTTGTTGTTTATAATTGACTTATTTCACTCAGCATAATTTCTTCAAGCTCCATTCATCTTGTAGCATGTGTCAATACTTATTTTTCTTCTACTTGCTGAGTAATATTCCAGTGTATGTATGTACCACATTTTGTTTATCCATTCGTATTTTGGGAAGCTCTGGTAGCATAGTGCCTAAAGCACTTTACTGCTAACCAGATGGCTGGTGGTTCAAACCCACCAGCCACTCCTCGGAAGGAAGGTTGAGCAATCTACTTCCGTAGTGATATTGCCTCAGAAACCCAAGGAGGGGTCGCTATGAGTCGGTCAGACTTGACACATAACAACAACCACATTCATATGTTGATGGGCATGAGGTTGTTTCCACATTTTAAGTATTGTGATTAGTGCTGCAATTAACATTGGTGTGCAAGTCTCTTTTTGAGTCTCTCCTTTCGAGTCTTTTCAATATATACCTAATAGTGGCATTTACGTGTCAGATGGTAGTTCTTAGTCTGGAAGAAGGACAGGGCCATCCAATTCTGAAAAGAATTAACTACTGAAAACCTTATGAATAGCAGGAAAACACTGTCTGATATATTACTGGAAAACTTTATGAGTAACAGTGAAACAGTGTCTGATATAGTACCAGAGGATGAACCTCTCAGGATGGAAGGCACTCAAAATATGACTGGGGAAGAGTTGCCTCCACAAAGTAGAGGCAACTCTAATAATATGGGTTGAGTAAAGCTTTCTGGACTGATGTGGCATGAACATAAGAAATAGGAAGAAATAAGAAACAGCTGCAAACATCCATTAATAACTAGAATGTGGAATGTATGAAGTATGAATCTGGGAAAATTGGAAGTTGGTAAAAATGAAATGGAATGGATAAAGATCAAGGTCCTAGCCATTACTGAGCTGAAATAGACTGGCATGTTGTTGATGTCGTTATGTGCCATCGAGTCGGACTGACTTATAATGACCCCTCCTTGGGTTTCTGAGGTGGTACCACTACAGAAGTAGATTGCCCAACCTTCCTTCTGAGGAGTGGCTGGTGGGTTTGAACCATCAGCCTTCTGGTTAGCAGTTAAGTGCCTTAGGCACTATGCTACCAGAGGAAAATTAGAAGTTGGTAAAAATGAAGTGGAATGGATAAAGATCAAGGTCCTAGCCATTACTGAGCTAGAATGGACTGGCATAGGCCATTTCAAATAAAACAATCATATGGACTAAGCCAGGAATAACAAATTGAAGAAGAATGAATACCGTCACATGCATTATCACAAAGAATGTTTCAAGATCTGTCCTGAAGTACAATGTGGTCAATGATAGGATAATATATACTTATGCCTACAAGGAAGACCAGTCAATACCACCAGTATTCAAAGTTATGCACCAACCACTAAAGCTGAAGATGAAAAACTGGAGATTTTAACCAATTTCTGCAGTCTGAAATTGACGAAACATACATTAGAGATGTATTGATAGGAGCTCTGGTAACGTAGTGCCTAAGGCACTTGACTGCTAACCAGAAGGCTGGCAGTTCAAACCCACCAGCCACTCCTTGGAAAGAAGGTTGCTCAATCTACTTCCATAGTGATACTGCCTCGGTAACCCAAGAAGGGGTCGCTATGAGTCAAGTCTGACTTGCTGGCACATAACAACCACAACAACAACAACAGGGATTAGAATGCAAAAGTTGGAAACAAAGAAAAAACATTGGTAGTTGAAAAATATGTCCTTGGTGATAGAAATGACTCCAGAGAGCACATGGTAGAGCATTGCAAGACCAATAACTTATTCATTGAATACCTTTTTTTTCAAAAACACAAATACTGTCTATATATATATATATATATATATACACTTTGCCAGATGTAATATCCAGGAATCAGATCAACTACATCTGTGGAAAGAGAAAATGTTGTTGTTAGGTCCCGTCGAGTCATCTATGATTCATAGTGACCTTCTGCACAGCAGAATAAAACATTGCCTGGTCTTGGGCCAACCTCACAATCCTTGCTATACCTGAACGTATCATTGAAGCCACTGTGTCAATCCATCTTCTTGAGGGCCTTCTCCTTCTTCATTGACCCTTCACTTTACCTTGCATGATATCCTTCTCCAGGAAATGGTTCCTTCTGACAGCATGACCAAATTAGGTGAGATGAAGTCTGGTCATTTTCACTTTCAAGGGGCATTCTGGCTGCACTTTTTCCAGGACAGATTTGTTAGTCCTTTTAGCAGACATGGTACACTTAGCATTCTTCTTCAACGCCACAACTCAAAAGTATCAACTCTTCTTTGGTCTTCCTTATTCATTGTCCAGCTCTCACATGCATAAGAGGAGATAGAAAATATCATGGTTTGGGTAAGGCCCACCTTAGTCTTCAAGGAGACATCTTTGCTCTTAAGCACTTGAAAGAAGTCTTTTGCAGCAGATTTGCCCAATGCAATATGTCATCTGATGTCTTGACTGCTGCTTCCATTGGTGTTGATTATAGAACCAAGTAATATGAAATCCTTGACAACTTCAATCTTTTATCCACCCACCAGGAAGCTGTTTATTAGACCAGTGATGAGGATTTTTGTTTTCTTTATATTGAGGTGTAATCCATACTGTAGACTGTAGTCTTTAATCTTCATTAGTAAGTGCTTCAAGTCATCTTCACTTTCAGAAAGCCAAGTCATGTCATCTGCATATCACAGGTTGTTAATGAGTCTTCCTCCAATCCTGATGCCAAGTTCTTCTTCATAAAATCCAGCTTCTTGGATTATTTGCTCAGCATACAAGTTGAATAAGTATGGTGAAAGGATACAACCTTTATACACTCCCTTATTTATTTTGAACCATGCAGTATTCCCTTGTTCTGTTCAAATGACAGCCTCCTTATCTAAATACAGGTTCCTCATGAGTACAATCAAGTGTTCTGGAATTCCCATTCTTCTCAATGTTATCCACAATTTGTCATGATCCACACAATCTAATGCATTTGCATAGTCAATAAAACATAACTAAATATCTTTCTGATATTCTTTGCTTTGAGCCAAGATCCATCTGACATCAGCAATGATATCTCTCATTCTAAATCCTCTTCTGAATCCAGAAGTTCTGGAAGTTCTCTGTCAATATACTGATAATTCAATTTTTTTGAATTATCTTCAGTAAGAACCCTCCCCTTATCTCAATGGGAGCCGCCAGAAGAAGCCAGGGCTGATGGCCCCGATCCAGGTAAGGGGAGGGAGGGAGAAAACTGATCCAAGGCAGGAAGCCTCTGGAAGAATCCAGGGCTGATGGCCTGATCCAGGTAAGGGGAGAGAGGGAGAGAATACACCCAGGCAGGAAGCCACTGGAAGAGGCCAGGGCTTCCTGCCTTGGGTGGGTTCTTTCCCTCCCTCCCCTTACCTGGATCACAAGTAAAATCTTACTGAAGATAATTCAAAAACACTTGCAGCAGTATATTGACAGAGAGCTTCCAGAAATGCAACTGGATTCAGAAGAGAATGAGAAACAAGGGATATCATTGTTGTTGTCAGATGGATCTTGGTTCAAAGCAAAGAATACCAGAAGGATGTTTACTTGGGTTTTGTTGACTATGCAAAAGCATTTAATTGTGTGGATCATAACAAATTGTGAATAACATTGAAAAGAATGGGAATTCCAGAACACATGATTGTATTCATGAGGAACCTGTGCATAGACCAGGAGGCTGTCATTCAAACAGAACAAGGGGACAGTGCATGGTATAAAATCAAGAAGGGAGTGTGTCAGGGTTGTATCCTTTCACCATACTTATTCAATTTCTATGCTAAACAAATAATCTGAGAAGCTGGACTATATGAAGAAGAATGTGACATCAGGACTGGAGGAAGAATCATTAACAACCTACGATATGCTGATGACACAACTTTGCTTGCTGAGAGTGGGTATAACTTAAAACACTTACTGATGAAGATTGAAGAATACAGTCTGCAGTATGGATTACACCTCCATATAAAGAAAACAAACTTCCTCACAACTGGGCCAATAAGCAGCATCATGATAAATGGAGAAAAGATTGAAGTTGTCAAAGACTTCATATTACTTGGTTCTACAATCAACACCAATGGAAGCAGCCGTCAAGATACCAGATGATGTACAGCACTGGGCAAATCACTGGAGAACAAAGATGTCTCCTTGAGGACTAAGGTGTACCTGGCACAAGCCATGGTATATTCTATCACCTCATATGCATGTGAGAGCTGGACAATGAATAAGGAATGCCGAAGAAGAGTTGATCCTATTGAGTTATGGTGCTGGGGAAGAATTCTGAAAGTACCATGGACTACTAAAAGAACTAACAAATCTATCCTGGAAGAAGTGCAGCTGGAATGCTCCTTGGAAGTGAGAATGGCCACACTCTGTATCACCTACTTTGGTCATGTTGTAAGAAGAGACCATTTCATAGAGAAAGATACCATGTTTGGTAAAGTGGAAGGTCAATGAAAGAGGGAAAGGCCCTGAATGAGATGGATTGACACAGTGACTACAATGATGGGCTCAGGTGTAGCTGGAATCATGGAGCTGGCAGAGAATAGGGCCGTGTTTCGTTCTGCTATGCATAGGGTCTCTATGAATCAGAGACGACTTGACAACACCTAACAACAACAAGAAGATTTTACTTGCATGTCGTAGTAATGATATTATTCAATAATTTCTGCATTCTGTGGGAGCAGCTTTCTTTGGAATGGGTAAAAATATGGATCTCATCCAGTCTGTTGGCCAGATAGCTGTCTTTCAAATCTCTTGGCATAACTGAGTGAGTGCCTCCAGCAGGGCTTCTGTTTGTTGGAACATCTCAATGGATATTCCATAAATTCCTGGAGCCTTGTTCTTCACCAATTCGTTCAGTGCAGCCTCCACTTCTTCCTTCAGTACTGTTGGTTCTTGATAATATGCCACCTCCTGAAATGGAGGAACATCTACCAATTCTTTCTGGCACATGATTCTATGTATTCCTTCCATTTTCTTTTGATGCTTCCTGCATCATTCAATATTTTACCCATAGAATCTTTCAATATTGCAGTCAAGGCTTAATTTTTTTTCCTCAGTTCCTTCAGCTCAAGAAATGCTGAGTGTGTTCTTCCCTTTTGGTTTTCTTACCCCAGGTCTTTGCACATTTCATTGCAGTAATTGGCTTTGTCTTCTCAAGCTACTCTTTCAAATTTTCTCTTCAGCTCTTTTATCGTGTCAATTCTTCCATTTGCTTTAGCTATTCTCCACTCAAGGGCAAGTTTCAGAGTCTCTTCTGACATCCATTTTGGTCTTTTCTTCCTTGTCCTTTTAATGATCTCTTGCTTTCTTCATGTATGATGTTCTTGAGGTCATCCCATAATTCCTCTGGTTTTCAGTCATTGGTTTTCAGTGCATCAAATCTATTCTTTAAATGGTGTGTAAATTCAGGAGAGATTTTATCAAGGTCATATTTTGGCTTTTATGGACTTGTTTTAATTGTCTTCAACTTCAAGTTGAACTTGTATATGAGCAGTTGATAGTCTGTTCCACATACAGCTCATGACCTTGTTTTGGCTGAAGGTATTGAACTTCTCCATCACCTCTTGGCACAGATGTAATCAATTTGATTCCTGTGTATTCCATCTGGTGAAGTCCATGTGTATGGTCATTGCTTGTGTTGTTGCAAAAAGGTATTTGCAATGAATAACTTGTTGGTCTTGCACAATTCTATCATGTGATCTCCAGGGTTTTTCTATCATCAAGGCTGTGTTTTCCAACTACCTGAGATTCTTCTTTGTTTCCAACTTATGCATTCCAGTCACCAGTGATAATCAACACATCTTGATTGCATGTTCAGTCAATTTCAGACTGCAGAAGTTGATAAAAAGTCTTCAGAGTCCTCATCTTTGGCTCTGGTGGTTGTATTATTAACTAGTAATTGTAGTATTAACTAGTCTTCCTTGTAGCCATAAAGATATTATCCTATCACTGACAGTGTTGTAGTTTAGGACAGATTTTGAAACAGTCTTTGTGATGATGAATGCCACACCATTCCTCTTCAATTTGTCTTTCTCAGCGTAGTAGATCATATGGTTGTCTCATTCAAAATGGCCAAAACTGGTCCATTTGAGCTCACTAATGCCTAGGATATTGATCTTTTTGCATTCTATTTTATTTTTGACAACTTCCAATTTTCCTAGATTCATACTTCATACTTTCTATGTTCCTATTATTCATGGGTGTTTTCGTCTTTCTACTCATTCTGAGTCATGCCTCATCAGCCAATGGAGGTCCCAAAAGCACTACTCTATCCATATCATTAAGGCCATCTGTACTCTGAGAAGTCAGATGGCAGGTTCTCGAAAGAGACAGTGGAGAAGCTCAATATCATCAATCAGAACAAGGCCAGGAGCTGACTATGGACTAGACCATCAATTGCATTTATGCAAGTTCAAGCTGAAGCTGGAGAAAATTTAAAAAGTCCATACGAACCAAAATACAACTTTAACAATAACTAAAAAAACAAAACAAAACAAAACTCACTGCTATTGAGTTGATTGCAATTCATAGTGACCATTCCTTGGGTTTCTGAGTCAGTATCTGTATGGAAATAGATTGCCCTACCTTCCTTCCAAGGAGTGGCTGGTAGGTTTGAACATCCAGCCTTCTGGTTAGCAGTCAAATGCCTTAGGCACTATGCCATCAGAGCTCCCACTTTGATTATATCCCACCTGAATTTAGAGGCTCTCTGAAGACTAGATTGGATGTATTGAACACCAATGACAAAAAACTTGACAAGTTTGGGATGAGATGAAGAAAATCATATATGAAGAAAGCAAATGGTCATTAAAAAGACAGGAAAGGAGAAAAGACCAAAATGGATGTCAGACCAGACTCTGAAATTTGGGCTTTAATGGAGAGTAGCTTATACAAATTAGAGAAATAACAAAATAAAAGACATGGGTAGAAAATTTCAAATGGTGGCTCAAGAAGACAAAGTAAATTATTATAATGTAATGTAAGACCTGGAATTAGAAAACCAAAAGGAAAGAATATGCTCACCATATCTCAAGCTGAAAGAACTGAAGAAAAAATTCAAGCCTTGAGTTGCAACATTAAAGGATTCTATGGGCAAAATATTGAATGATGCAGGAAGCATCAAAAGAAGATGGAAGGAATACAGAATCACTACCAAAAAGAATTGATTGATGTTCAAACATTTCAGGAAGTACCATATTATCAAGAACCAATGGTTTTAAAGGAATAAATACAAGCTGCACTGAAGGAATTGGTGAAAAACGAGGCTCCAGGAATTGACAGAATTCCCACTGAGATGTTTCAGCAAACAGATGCAATGCTGGAGGCACGTACTCATTTATGCTAAGAAATACGGTCAACTGATTGGAAGAGATCCATATTTAGGCAGATTCCAAAGAAAAGTGATCCAACAGAATGCAGAAACTGTCAAAGAATATCATTAATATCACACGCAAGTCTAATTTTGCTGAAAATAATTAAAAAATCGTTGTAGCAGTATATTAACAAGGAACTTGCCAGAAATTTGAGCTGGATTCAGAAAATGACATAGAACGAGGAATATCATTGCTGATGTCAGCTGAATCTTGACTGAAAGCAAAGAATATCAGAAAGATGTTTACCTGTACTCTATTGACTATACGCATTCAACTGTGTGGATCATAACAAATTATGGACAGCATTGTGAAAAATGGGAATTCCAGAACACTCAGTTGTGCTCAGAGAAACCTGTACATAGACCAAGAGGCCACTGTTTGAACAGAACAAAGGGTTACTGCATGGCTTAAGGTCAGGCACCAATCAGGGTTGCATCCTTTCACCAGATTTATTTAATCTGTATGCTGAGCAAATATCTGAGAAAATGCACTTTATGAAGAAGAACATAGCACCAGGAGTTGGGGAAACTCATTAACAACCTAAGATATGCTGATGAAACAAACTTGTATGCTGAAAGTGAAGACTTGAAGCACTTACTGATGAAGATCAAAGACTACATTCTTCAGTATGGATTACACCTTTCTCTCTCTCTTGTTGTTATGTGCCGTCGAGTTGGACCTGACTCAGAGACTCCTCCTTGGGTTTCTGAGGCAGTATCACTACGGAAGTTGATTGCCCCATCTTCCTTCCGAGGAGTGGCTGGTGGGTTTGAACCGCCAGCCTTCTGGTTAACAGTCAACTGCCTTTTAGCCACTATGCTACCAGAGCTTATATATATATGTATATGTATATGTGTATGTATATATATATATCCTCACAACTGGACTAATAAGCAACATCAACATCATGATAAGTAGAGAAAAGATTGAGGTTGTTAGGGATTTAATTTTATTTGGATCCACAATCAACTCCCATTGAAGCAGCAGTCAAGAAATCAGACGTTGTATTGCCCTGGGCAAATCTGCTGCAAGATCTCTTTAAAGTGTTAAAGAGCAAGATGTCACTTGGAAGACTAAGGTGCACCTAATATTTCAATAGTCTCATATGCATGTGAAAGCTGAACAATGAGTAAGGAAGACCAAAGAAGAAGAATTGATGCCTTTGAATTGTGATGTTGGCTAAGAATACTGAGAATACCACGGACTGCCAGAGAACAAACAAGTCTGTCTTGGAAGAAGTACAGTCTGATGGCTCCTTAGAAGTGAGAATAGCCAGACTTCGTCTCTCATACTTTGGTTCTGTTTTCAGCAGGGACTGTTCCCTGCAGAAGGATATCATCATTGGTAAAGTAGAGGGTTAATAAAAATGGGGAAGACCATCAAAGAGATGGTTTTGCACAGTGGCTGTAAGGATTGTGAGGATGGCCCAGGACCTGGCAGTGTTTCATTCTGTTGTACGTAAGGTGGCTGTGAGTCAGAACTGACTCAATGGCACCTAAAAACAACATGGCAGTAGAGTTTTTAGGTTTTTGAGGAACCGGCACAGTGTTCTTCAATTTTGCATTACCACTAAGCGTTCTAATTTTCCCACCTTCTCACCAACATTTGTTATTTTCTTTTGTTCAAAATGTTGGTCATCATAATGGGAGTGTGGCTTTAAGTTGTACCTCTCTGATAGCTAATGATGTTGGACATCTTTTCATGTGTTTGGTAGCCATTTCAATGTCCTTTTTGATGAGATATCTATTCAAGTCCTTTGCCCCTTTTATGGTTGAGTTGTCTTTTTGTTGTTGTCAAAGATTTGTATATATGTTTGTTTTTATTTCTTATTGAATATATAGTTTCCAAAGATATTCTCCCAGTCGGTAGCTTGCCTTTTCAATATTTTTTGTAAAGCCTTAGATGAACAAAAGTTCATTTATTTATTTATTTTTAATGAGGTCCTATTTATTTTTTATTTTGCTGTTTGTGCTTTTGTTATAATGTTAAATAATCCACTGTTAAAAGCTAATACTGACAGCATTGCCCCTGAATTTTCTTCTAAGAATTTTATGGTTTTCATTTACCCATTTGGATTCTTAATCCACTTGAATTTATTTTTCTCGATGGTGTGAAGCATGAATCCTATTTCATTTTTCTGTGTGTGGAAATTTCATTTTCCCAATACTATTTATTGAAGCAACTCTTCTTTGGGACATTATTCCTTTCTGGTATTTATTATTTCAATTTTCATGATTATTTCTACATGGAGTTGTTGTTGTTAGGTGCCATAGAGTCAGCTCTGACTCTCAGTGACCCCACGCACAAGAGAACGAAACACTGCCTGATCCTGTGCCATCCCTATGATCCTTGCTGTGCTTTAAGCCCATCATTGCAGCCACTGTCTCAATCCATCTTGTTGAGGGTCTTCCTCTTTTTTGCTGACCCTCTACTTTACCAAGCAAGATATCCTTCTTCAGGGAATGGTCCCTTATGACAACATGACCAAAGTAGGTGAGACAAAGACTGGCCATTCTTGTTTCCAAGGAGCATTCCTGCTGCACTTTGTCCAGGACAGATTGTCACTTTTCTGTCAGTTTCTTGTACTGTTGTGGCTTGTGTGTTGCTGTGAGGCTGGAAGCTACTCCACCAGTATTTCAAATACCAGCAGGGTCACTCGTGGTGGGCAAGTTTCAACAGAGCTCCAAGAGAAAGAGATTGGGAAGAAGATGGAGCCAACCACCTCTGAAAAAAAACTGGCCACTGAGAACCTTATTAATATCAGTGAAACACTGCCTGATATTTATCCTGCATGGTAGTTATTATTATCTCTAAAAGCCACACAGAGAGGTTGAGTGTCTTGCCTAATGCTGCAAAGTTAATTGATAAAACCAGAATTCAAACTCAGGGCCCCTGAAACATAGAGCTCCAAACTCATTTTGGAACGCTACGTACTCCACTGTACCAGAGTACTCTATTAAAATGCATCCTGAAAATGCCTATGAATGTGTTTATCTGTACTTTCCTAAAAATAATTGAGAATAGGTAGTGATACAGAATGGGGAAAAGAGACATGCCAGTGTCCAGTAACAAAGCAAGGATAGGAAACACATTATGGAACACAGAAAGAGAGGAGAGGGGAAGCTGGAGGCTGCATAGCAGGTGAGCATCACCTGCTGCTCCCTTGTCTCTGGACCCTGGATGATGCGAGGTTTTGTGATCTGAGTGTGGGCCAGGATTTTTTAAACAAGATTCCTAATTACATTAATTATGATGGATTTGACTACAGCAAGATCCAAGATTTCTGTTCAACACATGACATATTGACAAAGTGGGCAGTTAAGAAAGAACTTGTAATGTTTAAAACTGACAACGGGTTGTTTCCTATTATTAAACAAGAAATTTTTACAAATCAGCAGTAAAAAAAAATTATAAAATATGAGAAGTGGTTATAAATAGGTAATTTTTAAGAAGGGAAAATATTCAGTCTCACTACTAATCAGAGAAAAACAAATTAAAACAGCAATGAGATACCTTTTTTAACCCAACAGATTGGCAAGAATTAAGGAGTCAAGTCATATCAAGTATTGACAAAGATATGGAGATATAGTCACCATTCATGTACTACACAGTGAAATATATTTGGAATGAGCCATTCTGGAGAAAATAGGGTAGTATGTCATAAAATTAACTGTGTACATGTGTCATAATCCAGGAACCCATCTCCTGAGAACACATTACTGACAAGCTAACTCAAGTCTATATGGAGGCACTTAGGAGGATGTTCATTGCCCTAGTATGTGAAGAATACCAAGAGTTGGGTCAACCGTGTGGTATATCCTTAACTAGAGGAATCAATAGTGGAACTATGGTAAGGAGTAAATTAAGACAAATTAATCTGAAAAATATAATGTTTCTCTCTTCACACACACTCATATACCCATACCCACACCCACAACCATCCCTATGGAAGGTAAAATGGAAGAATATACGTTAAATGGGAGCTCCAGTGGTGTAGTACCTAAGGATTTGACTGCTAACCAGAAGACTGGTGATTCAAACCTACCAGCCAGTCCTCAGAAGGAAGACTGGGTAATCGACTTCCATAGAGATACTGCCTCGGAAACCCAAGGAGGGGTCACTATGAGTCGAATCGACTCTACACCAGTGTGGTTTTTTTGCTGTTGTTTTATTTTTTATATGTTAAATACTCTCTTCTCTCTCTCTATATATATATGTATGTATATATGTGTGTGTGTGTGTGT
>NW_006921764.1:421470-425852 GCF_000298275.1 Orycteropus afer afer
TGTTGCTTTCACAACTATCTGGTAGCATAAAACAAAGAGCATTTCCTGGCTGATTTTTTAAGCTTGGGGCAGGTTGCTTATATATATAAACTGTGATTTGGGTGCAAATTTATAAAGCAAATTTGCTTTACATTCAACAGGTCATGCACATTTGATTTCATGCCCCAATTACCATCCCCGACCATAAAAACTTTCCTCCCCTCCCCTTCCTGTGACTACTCCCTCCCTGTGCCTTTAAAAACAAAAACAAAAACAAAAACTTTATTGTGCTTTGAGTGCAAATTTACAGGGCAAAATTTGTTTTACATTCAACAGTTCATGTACATTTGATTCCATGCCCCCATTACCATCCCCGACCATAACAAACTCTCCTCCCCTCCCATCCCTGGGACTACCCCTCCTTTTTCCCTTCATAACTATGCACCTGTCTGTCCAGCTTTCCCTCTATGTGAATGCTGCCCCTCTAGTGCCCCATGACTGATTGCTCTAAGAGGTGTAGCTCCTTAGAGTAGGTGGGTACATCACCCTTGGTATGTGTTCTGCATGTAAGTCTTTCTACTGTTAGGCTGAAAGCCAATCCATGTGGGTGAGGCCAATTCTAGGCCCAAGGGGTAACCTGGCCTTAGTCTTGGGGGTTCCACCAGACCCTATCTGACCAGCAATTCTGGTCATTTTCATGTTTTGAATTTTGTTCTACATTTTTCCTTCCACTCTATCCAGGATATCCAGTTTTGATCCTTTTCCATGTGGTTGGCATTGGTAGCCAGGCACCATCTAGTTCTTCTGGTCTCAGGGTCCATCATATCCTTGGACTAATTGTTTCCAGATGCCTTTGATTTTCTTCATTCTTCTTTGCTTCAGATGACAGGAGATCAATAGTTGCATCTTAGATGGTAACTCAAAAGCTTTTAAGACTCCAGTTGGTACTCACCAAAGCAAGTTGTGGAACAAGAGTTTTATGTACTGTGTTGTGCCAATTGAGCTTGGTGTCCCCCAAGACTATGGTCCTGAGTTGGCAGGCCGAGTGATTCTCTTCCCTCAAAGTGTTTGGTTGTCTCTGAGGGGTTACTCCACCTCTGTCTTCTGTTGTTTCTGTAATGTGCATGGCTAATTTTGTAGCACAAGTGCATAAGTAAGGTTATTTTCAACTAAATCTATCCTTGGTCTCAGATAGACTCCTGTTCAATGACCCCCATCTGATCTTCTCATTTGTCTATGCATTTGTCTGTAGCCCAGTGTGTTAGATTGGGTTCTCTAGAGAAACACAAAAACCAGCAAAGTGTATATATATATATATATTTATAGAGAGAGAGAGAGAGAAATTTATCTTAGGAAAATGGCTCACAAACATATAGAAGCCAGCAAGTCCAAGTCTCTGGAGGAAAGGGGCTGGCGGCAGCCTTAGCTTCCGTAAGCGCAGGGGGCCGAGAAATTCAAGGCTGACAGGCAGTACACTGGTTGTTGACTCCAACGAAAGATGAATCCAAGATCTCCAAGCCGAGCGGTGGGCTGCTCACTCATGGAAGTTTGTAGTCTGCACACCAGAGTTCCAATCCCTCAAAGAATGTGTCTCTTCCCAGGATGTCCCTGGATATCTTGGAAGCAGGCCACACCCCTAGGGAAACTCCCCTTGGGCAGACTGGCCACTCAGAACACAGTCATCTGATCCCATCATGGGAACAACCACACAGAACTGGGGTCCAGCCAGGTTGACACACAGCTCCAACTATCACACCCAGTGTTTGGTGTTAGTGGTAATGTAGTACTGTGCATATACTAGTATTTGCCTCTGTCATCTATATCTTATGTACATGTTTCAGTGTCCTTCCTTTCCCCAGTGTCATCATGGTGGTCACAGACTCTTTCCATACCATCCCTCCCCTCACCCAAATCAACATGTGACCCCCCCCAATTAGTCCAAAATTTTTCCTTCTCTTCCCTCCCGTCCCCAGTAACCTACAAAGTGAGTTTCCTTCCCTAAATAAACCCTTCCTTGATTTTTTACAGTAATGAGCCTACAATATTTGTCCTTCTGTGATTGACTTATTTCACTCAGCATAATGTCCTCCAAATTCATCCACGTTGTGAGATGATTTGTGTATTCTTCATTATTCTTTAATGTAGCATAGTATCCCATTGTGTGAATGTACCATAGTTTTGTTATCCATTCATCTGCTGATGGGCATTTAGGTTGTTTCCATCTGCTTGCTATAGTGAATCGTGCTGCAATGAACATGGGTGTGCATATGTCTGTTCATGTCCTATCTCTCACCTCTTTAGGATATATTCCTAATAATGGAATTGCTGGATCAAATGGTATTTGTATTTTCAGTTTTTTAAGGAAACACCATACCAATTTCCACAATGGTTGTATCATTTTCCAGTGTATATGAGTTCCAATCTCTCTGCAACCTCACCAGCATTTGTTATTTTCTATCTTGTTGAACTTTGCTATTATTGCTGGGGTGAGATGATATCTCGTTGTTGTTTTGATTTGTATCTCTCTAATGGCTAATGATGTGAGCATTTCCTCATGTGTTTGTTGGCTGCCAGGATATCATCTTTAGTGAAGTGCCTGTTCATGTTCCTTGTCCATTTTGGAATTGGATTGTTTCTTTTTAATGTTGAGGAGTTGAAGTTTTCTACAAATTTTGGAGTTAACGGCTTTGTCATGTGTCATAGGCAAATATTTTTTTCCCAATCTGTAGGTTCTCTTTTTACCCTTTTGGAGAGATCTTTCAATTGCATAAAAATTTAATTTTTAAAAGGTCCCAGTCATCTAGCTTCTCTTCCACTGGCTGTGCATTTTGGGTTATGCTTGATAGTGTTTATGCTGTAAATTAGGGCCCTTAGGTTTGCCCGTAATTTATCTTTGATGAGCTTTATAGTTTTCGGTTTTACTACATTAAATAGTTTAGAGTAGAGGTGAAGGAAGATGGGAATTCAAATTGGATATTTGGATAAAAGGAACAAATATAACAACAACAACACAAAAGGAAGACTGGGCAATCTACTTACGTAGTGATACTGCCTCAGCAACCCAAGGAGGAGTCGCTATGGGTCGGGGCTGACTTGATGGCACATAACTACAACAACAAGTAGAAGAGTATGAGCAACAAAACTATGTGTCTGAAGTTTTTTTATTTATTTTATTTTATTTTAAAGGAAACCAAAGATTTTCTATAAACTTGGTTCATGTCTGTGTCCTTTGCAAATACCCATTTTGGTGTTATTAATCACTGAACCCCTAATAATAACTATTATTTAGGATTACCTAGAGACTTTCTTCTGATCCCTCTTCATAAATTCATTCAGCATTTGGTAGCTGTCTTTTACTGAGACTCCAATGAGTAGTCTTTCCAGGGCTTTGCTTATATGATGGCCCTTGCTCCCTACTGCTGATTGATGAGGAATGCACTTTAGTCTTTACTTTGTACTTGAGGCAAAGAGACTCAGAGAGGTTGAGTAGTGTGCCCATGGTCACACAAGATCTCAGTGGACTGGAATTAAGGTCTATCTAACTCAAATGTGATCTTTCCCATCACCTGGTTTACTTCAAGTCTCTGTAGAACATCCTATAAAAGTAGTCGTAATTTTTGTAGCTTTGGAGTGTTTATGTTACAGACAAAAGAAAAAGAGAAGAAGCTGAACTTTTTCTTTTTTACCTAGATCACAACTTTATGCTGGGACTGGAGTTTCTTTGAAGCTCAAATGTCCAATGAGTCTGGCAATATTCAGACTTGGTCAGAAGAAAATGACATTCTTTTTGGAAAGCTCTATGGTTGGCCTCTCAACTTTAACAGATCTCTCTCCTCAGGAACTCTCTATTAAGAATTAATTTATTAGCATAGAGAAATATAATCTTCATAATCTCTTAGTGTCCAGTGCTATTGTAACTGTCTCCTTTTTATGTTCTTTCTGTGCTTTTCTCAAAACACAGAGAGAACTGAACTTGGCTAATAAGCATTTATCAAATACTTTTATGGGAACAAAAGCAACTCACATCTGTCTAATGCTTTATAGTTTACAAAACCCTTCATGCACATTATGTCACTGTGGCCTCATAACAGTCCCCTGAGTTACCACTCTCCCCATTGTACAGAGAGGAAATGAGGATTCCAAGGGGCCACATGTTTCACCTGAGAGGAGGGTGAATTTGAATATCATTCCATATTCCCATGATCTTCTTGTTAACTATGCTTCCTCTCATAGACAATCCCTCCAAAAACAAGCAAACAAACCCACTGCCATCAAGCCAATTCCATCTCATAATGATTCTTTAGGACACAGTAGAACTGCCCCATAGGGTTTCCAAGGCTGTAAATCTTTACAGAAGCAAGACTGCCTCATCTTTCTTCCTCAGAGCAGCAGTTCTAACCATA
>NW_006921764.1:425952-465037 GCF_000298275.1 Orycteropus afer afer
CAAAGTCATTTCCTACCATCCCAAGCTCAGAGACTATTTCCTAGGGGCCTGGGATGGGATTTGAATCTGGCAGTTCTGCCTCCACACCCCCTCATTTTGTTCCCAACTATAGAGAATACTGCTACTGTTTTTAGTTGCCACGAGTCTGCATCTACTCCTGGTGACCTTATGTATAACAGAACAAAGCATTGCCCATTCCTGTGGCATCTTCATGATAGTTGGTCTGTTTGAGTCGGGCTGAAATACAGAAAATAACACTCCTTTAGTTTTCTGTGTGCCCTCTCTAACTTTAATCAGAGATCGTATCAATCAAAATAATACTTAAGAGTGACAAATGGCTCTCCCCTCTTGTCATCCTCTGAGCGTGAAGTAGAAATTTTGAGAGAGAAAATAACGTATTGTAATTTTCTCAGTGGAGCTAGAATTAGAGCTTAGAGCCCCCAGGTCCTGCCCCTTTCTCTGTGATTCTTTTCAGCTGCAGAGAACAATCCACCAGGGAGCAGGAAGTGGATTCTAAGATGGAGGAGCTTTGATGAAGGTTCCTACAGGGTTTTGTAAAACAATTGAGATGTGAAAGGTAGTCCAAAAGATCTGAATGAGTCAGGGGATGATTAGTCAGTGGTGCTTTTTACCAGCCCCCTTGGTTCGCCATCTCCTCCCAGGCATACACAATCATTTTCTTCAGACCAAGTTCCTTCCATGTTATGTCCTCACTGTTCATTAGCACTCCCAGCAGAGGGTTTCAGAGGAAATAAATGCAGGAGCGGTTGGACTTTGTGGTACAGCAGTGCACTTTTTTGGGGTGCCAGGGAGTTCTTCAGGCTTCATAAATCAATAACCTCACATCTCCAGGATAGCTCTAGAGACTCTGGGAAGAGTATGTTATAAACCAGACACTGGGAAGTAAGCTTTGACAGAGTTTTAATTCTCATGAAATCCAGACTTCTGGTCTCCATGAAAGTTGGGTTGACCCACACACGCTGTCATCTTGAGATGATTTTGAACTTTGGGACTTGAGGAAACTGGTCTCCTAAAGGCACCTTTAAGGTAACAACGCCCTAGCTACTTAGTAAAGACTGTTTTTGGCTTAGGCACTGTGATCTTTTGAAGAATTATCTGCAATGCATTCAGTTTCAAAAAACAGAAACTTCAAAATTAGACTAGAAGCTGTGTTTTAGGGTAAATCTGTAATTGTTTTAATCACTCTTACAGAAAATGCTATAGGAAACCCTTCCTGACCATGAATTGTTTTTTTATCAGTTCTATTCTGGCCTTTGTTCCATGGTAATGTCTATAAGCTAGGGTATAAGAATGTTTGGAATTACTTTCCTCTTTAGAACATTTTTGACTTCCTAGTTGAAATGTTATCCTGGTTTGCAAATTGTATATTAAATAAATTTCAATCAGTTTCTATTATTGGCTTAATATGATTTTTGTTTTAACAGGTTAGAACAGGGCCTTTCCTGAAAGTGTCTGGCTTTTAAAGACAATGAACAAGAAACTGTCCCCTTAGACCTGGAATCAAAGGTATGATCAAACGCTGATAGATGAGGCCTTATGCAGCAATGGTGCTTCCATGCTAAGCTGGTTAGACTCTGAAAACCATGGCTGAGGAAAATCTGTCTCTTATCTGTACACACTGTTCCTAACCTTAGTCTTTCATTTTATTTATAAATGCATGCAGGTCATAGGGGACCTAGTAGATGGAGTTTTGATGACTCAGGGCCTCTGTCATCACCACTGGTAGAAAAACAACCCTGAGCTCATATTCTGGCCACATTTCCATGGCATTATCTCTACTTTAAATGGCAGCTCTGCCAGATCATGATGGTATAAACCAATTAGCAGATGAGTCTCACAGATGGACCCTCTGCAATGTCACTGAAGTCTGCCCACTCCTGCCCATTTAAACAGTGGCCACACTAACTCAGGTCCTCCTATCCAGGCTGCACTCAGGGGCTCTTACCTAGGCTCTCTGTACTTGCCTCTTCCCCTTGCAATCATCTAGCTCATGGCTTCCTGTTCTCTTTCTAAAGCACAGCTTTCCATGTGACTCTTACCTGTGATGGGTCTTTTGGGAGCCCAAATGTCTACATCTCTGCCTCTTCTCGGTTCCCAGAACTCTTTATTTTTCTGCATTAAGTAGAGACTTCCTTTTTACAACCTTGTCAAGCTGCTTTATAAGAATGCATGGATACATGGGGCTTTACCTTAGAGGGTGAGCTGCCCCTGTGGCAGGTCCAACCTCCTTTATCTTGTATACTCACAAAATGTAACCCACTGCATGCAAATAGTGAAGACCCAACAGAGAGATGCTGAATTAGAATAGTGAATGTGAATTAAAGTTGTATGTGTGTGTGTGTGTGTGTTGTTATTGGTTACTCTGGAGTCAATTCTGACTCATGGTAACCCCATGTGTTATAGAGTAGAACTGTTTTCTTGGCTATAATCTTAACAGAAGAATCTCATCAGCACTTTTCTTCCATGATGAGGCTAATTGAGTTTGAATTGCCAACCTTTAGATTTGTACTGGATCACAAACTGTTAGCACCACCTAGAGACCTATCTATCTTTCTATCTCTCTATCTATCTGTCAATATACATACACACACAGAAACACCCACAAACACACACATATTTATACATATCTATGTATATATCTGTATCTTCTGCTGGATCAGAGATTGGCAAACTAGAACCAGTGGACCAAATCCAGTCTACATCTGTTTTGCAAAGTCACCCATGGTGGACAGGTTTCAGCAGAGCTTTCAGACAGACCCGGAAGAAGGATGAGGCCTTCTACTTCTTAAAAAATTGGCCACTGAAAACATTGTGAAGAGCAGTGAAACACTGCCTGATATATTACTGGAAAACTTTATGAAGAGCAGTGAAACACTGTCTGATGTACTGCCAGAAGATGAACTCTTCAGGTTGGAAGACACTCAGAATATGACTGGAGAAAAGCTGCTTCCTCAAAATAGAGTTGACCTTAAAGATATGGATGGAGTGAAGCTTTTGGTACCTTCATTTGTGGTACAACTCAAAATCGGAAGAAATAGCTGCAAACATTCATTAAAATCAGAATGTGGAATCTATGAAGTATGAATGTAGGGAAATTGGAAGTTGTGAAAAATGAAATGGAATGCATGAAGATTGATATCCTAGGCATTAGTGAGCTGAAATGGACTGGTAATGTCAATACAGAATTAGATAATCATTGGTCTACTGTGGGGAATGACAAATTGAAGACGGATAGTGTTGCATTCATCATCAAAAGAACATTTCAGGATCTATCCTGAAGTACAATGCTGTCAGTGAAAGGATAATTAATATCCATATGCCTACAACGTGGTTGTTGTTTTTAGGTACCATAGAGTCATCTCTGTCTCATAGTGACCCTATGCACAGCAGAACAAAACACTGCCTGGGCCCATTCCAGCTCAGCAATCCCTGCTATACTTGAGCCCATAGCTGCAGCTACTGTGTCAATCCATCTTGTTGAGGGCCTTCCCCTCTTTCGTTGACCCTCCACCTTACTAAGGATGACATCCTTCTCCAGGGAATGGTCACTTCTGACAACATGACCAAAGTAGGTGAGACAAAGTCTGGCCATTTTCACTTCCAAGGCACGTTCCAGCTGCACTTCCTCCAGGACAGACTTGTTAGTTCTTTTAGCAGTTCATGGCACTTTCAGCATTCTTCGCCAGTACCACAACCCAAAAGCATCAACCTTTCTTCAGTCTTCTTTATTCATTTTCTAGCTCTCACATACCATGGCTTGGGTCAGAGGCACCTTAGTCCTCAAGGAAACATCTTTGCTCTTCAGCACTTGATAGAGTTTTTTGCAGTTGACTTGCCCAGTGCTATGGGTGTCTGATGTCCTGACTGCTGCTTCCATTGGCATCGATTGTAGAACCAAGCAATGTGAAGTCTTTGACAACTTCAATCTTTTCTCCATTTATTTTGATGCTGCTTATAGGTCCACTTGTGAGGATTTTTGTTTTCTTTATGTTGTTGTTGTTGTTGTTGTTATGTGCCATCGAGTCGGCCCTGACTCATAGCGACCCCTCCTTGGTTTTCCGAGGCAGTATCACTACAGAAGTAGGATTGCCCAACCTTCCTTCCGAGGAGTGGCTGGTGGGTTTGAACCGCCAGCCTTCTGGTTAGCAGTCAAGTGCTTTAGCCACTATGCTACCAGAGTTTTCTTTATATTGAGATGTAATACATACTGCAGATGGCATTCTTCAATCTTCATCAGTAAGTGCTTCAAGTCATCCTCACTTTCATCAAACAAAGATGTGTTGTCAGTGTATCACAGGTTGTTGAGATTCTTCCTCCGATCTTGATGCCATGTTCTTCTTCATATAGTCCAGCTTCTCAGATTATTTGCTCCGCATATAGATTGAATAAGTATGATGAAAGGAAACAACCCTGACACACTCCCGTCTTGATTTAAACCACGCAGTGTCCCCCTGTTCTGTTTGAATGACAGCCATCTGATCTATGTATAGGTTCCTCATGAGTACAATTAAGTGTTCTGGAATTCCCATTCTTCTCAATGTTATCCACAATTTGTTATGATCCACACAATCAAATGCTTTTGCATAGTCAATAAAACACAGGTAAATATCTTTCTGATAGTCTTTGAGCCAAGATCCATCTGAAATCAGCAATGATATCCCTCGTTCCACATCCTCTTCTGAATCCAGCTTGCACCTCTGGAAGTTCTCCGTCAATATACTACTGCATCTGTTTTTGAATTATCTTCTGTAAGATTTTACTTGCATGTGATAATAATGATATTGTTCAATAATTTCCACATTTTATGCGATCACCTTTCTTTGGAATGGGTACAAATATTGGTCTCTTCTAGTCAGTTGGCCAGGTAGCTGTCATCCAAATCTCTTTGCATAGCTGAGTGAGTGCCTCCAGTGTGGCATCTGTTTGTTGAAACATCTCAGTGAGTATTCCATCAATTCCTGGAGCCTTGTTCTTCACCAATTCCTTCAGTATAGCTTCAACTTCTTCCTTCAATACCATTGGTTCTTGATCATATGCCATCTCCTGAAATGGATGAACATTGACCAGTTCTTTTTGGTACAGTGACTCTATGTATGTACAGTGACTTCCATCTTCTTTTGATGCTTCCTGCATTATTCAATATTTTGTCCATAGAATCTTTCAGTATTGCAACTCAAGGCTTAAATTTTTTCCTTAGTTCTTTCAGCTTGAGAAATGCTGAGTGTGTTCTTCCCTTTTGGTTTTCTAACTCCAGGTGTTTGGACATTTCATTATAGTAATTGCTTTGTCTGCTCAAGCTGCTCTTTGAAATCTTCTGTTCAGCTCTTTTATCTTGTCATTTCTTCCATTTGCTTTAGCCAACCTCCTCTCAAGGGCAAGTCTCAGAGTCTCTTCTAACATCCATTTTGGTCTTTTCTTCTTTTATCATACTTTTAATTACCTCTTGCTTTCTTCATGGATGATGTTCTTGATGTCATCCCACAATTCTTCAGGTTTTTGGTCATTGGTGTTCAGTCCATCAAGTCTGTTCTTTATATGGTCTCTAAATTCAGGAGGGATATATTCAAGATCATATTTTGGCTCTCATGAACTTGTTTTAATTGTCTCCAACTTCAAGTTGAAATTGTGTATGAGCAACTGATGGTCTGTTCCACAATCAGCTCCTGGCCTTGTTTTGGCTGAAGATATTGAGCTTTTCCATCACCTCTTGCCACAGATGTAGTCAATCTGATTCCTGTGTACTCCATCCAGTGAAGTCCATGTGTATAGTTGCCATTTGTTTTGTTGAAAAAATGTATCTTCAATGAATAAGTCATTGGTCTTACAAAATTCTATCATGCAATCTTCAGCATTATTTCTGTCACCAAGGCCAGATTTTCCAGCTAGCAGTGATTCTTTGTTTCCAACTTTTGGATTCCAGTCACCAGTGATAATTAACACATCTTGATTGTACATTCGGTCAATTTCAGACTGCAGAAGTTGATAAAAATCTTCAATTTCTTCATCTTTGGCTTTGGTATTTGGTGCATAAATTTGAATAATAGTAGTATTAACTGGCCTTCCTTGTAAGTGTATGGATATTATTCTATCACTGACAGCATTGTAGTTCAAGACAGATCTTGAAACATCCTTTATGATGATGAATGCCACACCATTCCTCTTCAAATTGTCATTTCTGGCATAGTAGATCATATGATTATCTGGTTCAAAATGGCCAAAACCAATTCATTTCACCTTCTAATGCTTAGGATATTGATCTTTATGCGTTCCATTTTATTTTTGACAACTTCCAATTTTCCTAGATTCATACTTCATAGATTCCATGTACCTATTATTTTTGCAGCTGTTTCTCCTGAATTTGAGTCATGCCACATCAGCAAATGGAGGTCTTGAAAGCTTTACTTTATCCACATCAGTAATGTTGGTTCTACTTGGATGATGCAGCTCTTTCTCAGTTGTATTTTGAGAGCCTTCCAAACTAAGGGCCTCTTCCTCCAGCACTGTATTGGACAATGTTTCCAGGCTATTCATAAAGTTGTGCAGTAATGTATCAGACAGTGTTTCCCTATTTTCATAAGGTTTTCTCTGGCAAATTCTTTGAGAAGCGGATGGCCTCTTCCTTCTTCCTACTCTGTCTCTGAGCTGCATTGCAACCTGTGCACCATGTGCAACCCTACTGGTGTTTGAAACACTGGTGGCACAGCCTCAAGCCTCACAGCAACAAGCAAGCCCCCACAGTATGACAAAATGACAGACAAGTTTGTCTCCCTTTGCTGTTTGAAACCTTCTGCCCTCCCCTTGCCTGGATCCCTGCTGCTGCTCACTCTGTCTTCCCCCTGGCTTGGCTTTCCTTTCCCCCTGCTTTCCCACTTCTTGGGTGTGGGGCCTGGGTCCCTAGAAAGAAGACCAGGTAATACTATTATTATTCAAACATACACACCAATCAATAAAACCAAAGATGAAAAAATTGCAGATTTTTACCAACTTCTGCAGTATAAAATTAACCAATCATGCAGTCAAGATGTATTGATCATTACTGGTCATTGAATGTGAAAGCTGGAAGCAAAGGAGAAGCATCAGCAATTGTAAAACATGGCCTGGTGAAAGAAAGGCCACCAAAGATTATATGATAGTTTTTCAAAACCAATGACCTATTTATTGCAAATGCCTTTTTTCAAACCTTAAATGGTGACTGCACATAAAGACCTCACCAGATGGAAGACACAGGAATCAAATTTACTACACCTGTAGAAAGAAGTGGGAACTCTGGTGGCACAGTATGTAAGGCATTTGACTGCTAACCAGAAGGCTGGTAGTTCAAACTCACCAGCCACTCCCTGGAAGGAAGGTTGGGCAATCTACTTCTATAGTGATACTGCCTCAGAAACCCAAGGAGGGGCCACCATGAGTCAGATCCAACTCCACAGCAGTGGTTGCATTTTGTGTTGGTTGTAGAAAGAGGTGATGGAGAAGCTAAATATCATCAATCAGAACAAAACCAGAAGCTAACTATGGAATAGACCATCAGTTGTCATATGCAAGTTCAAGTTGAATCTGAAGAAAATTAAAACAAATCCATGAGAGACAAAATACAATCTTGAGTATATACAACCTGAAGAAAAAAAAAAAGCACACATAGAACACCAATGACTAAAGGCCAGATGAGCTGTGTAATGACATCAAGAACATCATACATGAAGAAGACAAGTGGTCATTAAAAAGAAAGAAAAGGAAGAAAAGACCAAAATGGATGTCAGAAGAGACTCTGAAACTTTCTCTCGAAGGGAGAGTAGCTAAAGCAAATGAGAGAAATGACAAGATAAAAGAGCTGAACAGAGGATTCCAAAGAGCAGTTTGAGGAGACAAAGTCAATTATTATAATGAAATGTTCAAAGACCTGGAATGAAAAACTCAAAAGGGAAGAATATGCTTGGCCTTTCTCAAGCTGAAAGAATTAAAGAAAAATTCAAGCCTTGAGTTGCAACATTAAAGGATCCTATTGGCAAAATATTGAATGATGCAGGAAGCATCAAAAGAAGATTGAAGGAATACACAGAGTCACTGTACCAAAAAAAAAAAAAAAAATCAGTTGATATTCAACCATTTAAAGAAGTAGCATATGATCAAGAACCAATAATATTGAAAGAAGAAGTATAAGCTTCACTGAAGGAATTGGTGAAAAACAAGGCTTCAGGAATTGACAGAATACCCATTGAAATATTCAACAAACAGATGCAGTGCTGGAAGTACTCGCCTGTTTATGCCAAGAAACTTGGGAGACAGTTACCTGGCCAATTGACTGGGAGAGATCCATATTTGTATTTTTTCCAAAGAAAGGTGATCTAACAGAATGTGCAAATTATTGAACAATATCATTATTATCACATGCAAGTAAAATTTTGCTGAAGATAATTCAAAAAATGTTGCAGCAATATATTGGTACTGTCAGAAATTCAAGTTGGATTCAGAAGCAGGTGTGGAATGAGGGATATCATTTCTGATGTCAGACAGATCTTGGCTGAAAGCAAAGAATACCAGAAAGATTTGTTTGGCAGTAGACGAAGTTTACCTGTATTTTATTGACTATGTAGTCATTCGACTGTGTGGGTTATAACAACTGCAAATAACATTGAGAAGAATAAGAATTCCAGAATACTTACTTGTGCTCATGAGGAACTTGTACATAGACCAAGAGGCAGTCATTTGAACAGAACAAGGGGACACTGTTTGGTTTAAAATCAGGAAAGGTGTGCATGAGGGATGCATTCTTTCACCACACTTACTCAATCTGTGTGCTGAGCAAATAATCCAAGAAACAGGATTATATGAAGAAGAATGCATCATCAGGATTGGAGGAAGATTCATTCATTAACAACTTGTGAAATTCAGATGATACATCTTCCCTTGCTGAGAGTGAAGATGACTTTAAGCACTTACTGGCCAAGGAGCTCTGGTAGTGTCATGTCTAAGGCATTTGACTACTAACCAGAAAGTTGGCAGTTCAAACCCACCAGCCACTCCTCGGAAGGAAGTTTGGTCAATCTACTTCCCTAGAGATCCTGCCTTGGAAACCCAAGGAGGGGTTGCTATGAGTTGACAGCAGTGAGTTTAGTTTTCTTCTTCTTCCTTTTTTTTTTTTTTTGATGAAGATCAATGACTATAGTCTTCAGTATGGATTATGCCTCAACATAAAGAAAGCAAAAATCCTCACATCTAGACCCATAAGCAACATCAGGATCAATGGAGAAAAGATTGAAGTTGTCAGGGATTTGATTTCAGTTGTACGCACAACCAATGCCCATGGAAGCAGCAGTCAAGAAATCCGAGGATGATTGCAGTGGGCAAATATGATGCAAAAGATCTCTTTAAAGTATTAAAGAGCAAAGATGTTACTTTGAAGACCTAAGCCATGTTATTTTCAATAGCTTCGTATGCATGTGAAAACTAGGCAAGAAATGAGGAAGACTGAAGAACTGATGCATTTCAATTGTGGTGTGGATGAAGAATGTTGAAAATACCATGGATTGGCAGTAGAACGAACAAATCTGTTTTGGAAGAGTACAGCCAGAATGCTCCTTAGAAATGAGAATGACTTCATCTCACATACTTTGGTCTTGTTGTCAGAAGGGACCAGTCCCAGGAGAAGGATCTCATGCTTGGTAAAGTAGAGGATCAGTGCAAAAGGGGAAGACCCTCAACAAAAAGGATTGACACAGTGACTGCAAGGATGGGCTTGAGCATATCAAAGATTGCGAGGAAGGGATAGTACTGGACAATGTTTCTTCTGTTGTAAATAGGGCTGCTGTGAGTCAGAGCCAACTTAACAGCACCTAAAAATAACAACCTGTTCTTGTAAATAAAGTTTTATTAGAACACAGCCACATTCACTCATTTGTATGTTATCTATGACTTTTTACATAGTTACAATAGAGATGTGTAGCCATTGAAACTGGAAATATTCACTATTTGTTACTTTCTAATACCTGGAGTGGGAGCTCTGGTAGCATAGTGGCTAAAGCACTTGACTGCTAACCAGAAGGCTGGCAGTTCAAACCCACCAGCCACTCCTCGGAAGGAAGGTTGGGCAATCCTACTTCCGTAGTGATACTGCCTCAGAAACCCAAGGATGGGTCGCTATGAGTCGGGGCCGACTCGATGGCACATAACAACAACAATACCTGGAGTTTTATAAAATACACCAAGAGCAGGAAGTGTGCTTTGTTTGTTTTTATATTTAGCCTACTTAATAACCAGCCCAATAAATATGTATTGAATATGTTAATCAATGAATCAATATTTGGTGAAGAACTACAATTCAAAAACTTGATGTATATTTTTTGAGATGAATTATCCTGGGTAATTTCCTAATTCTACCACCTGTCTGTCAGTTTATCATATTGTGGTGGCTTGTGTGTTGCTATGAGGCTGGATGCTATGCTACTGGTATTTAAAATATCTGTAGGGTGACCCAGGGTGGACAGGTTTCAGCAGAGCTTCCAAACTAAGACAGACAAGGAAGAAGAATGAGGCCATCCACTTCTGAAAAAGTTGGCCACTGAAAACTTTATAAATAGCAGTGAAACACTGTCTGATACATTACTGGATGAATATCCCTAAAACATTGTCTGATATAGTGTTCAGGACCAGCCAGTGTTTTGTTCTGTTATACATAGGGTCACATGAGTTGGAACTGACTCAATGGCATCTAACAACAACAACAAATGTCCTGATTATGGATCCATTCTTTCATTCATTCAATGACTGTTTATTGAGTGCCTATTATGTGCCAGATACTATTTATGGTGCTGAGACAAATGTTAAGCAAAACTGACATGGTCTCTGCTGTCATGGAACTTAGAGTCTTACGAAGAAGGCAGACATCATTCCCGTATCATATGTATAGTATTAACTCTACTAGGGAGGGAGAGGTACATGGGCACTGAGGGCCTGTACTAGTGGGGATAATTCTGTGAGGGAGGTCAGGGAAGTCTTCTCTGAGAAAGCTACTCTGGAATTAATATCTGAAGGAAGGGCAGGAGTCATTTTGGCTAAGGGTTAAGGGAAGTGTGTTCTATGCTGAAGGAACAATATATAAAAGGGAGCATGAAATGGATGTGGTGCAAATGGTTAGTATGCTTGGCTACTAAGTAAAAGGTGGAGGTTCAAATCCATCCAGAGACACTGCAGAAGCTGTGATCTACTTCCAAAAAACTGTTGTTGTGTTGTTGTTGTTATATGCTGTCGAGTCGGACCCAACTCATAGCGACCCCTCCTTGGGTTTCCGAGGCAGTATCACCACAGAAGTAGATTGCCCCATCTTCCTTCCGAGGAGTGGTTAACAGTCTGGTTAACAGTCAAGTGCCTTAGGCACTATGCTGCCAGAGCTCCAAAAAATTAGCTACTGAAAATCCTATGGAACACAGTTCTCCTCTGACACACATACGGTAGCCTTGAGTCAAAAGGGAGCCTGGGGAGTTTGTGGAATGGCATGGCCAGTTGGCTAAAGCCCAGAGAAGCAGAAGATGGGCTGGAGGAGACAGCAGTCTGGTAGAGAGCCTTCAATGAGTTTTGCCTTTATTCCAGGAAAAATGGAAGACCCCAGAAGTGTAAATAGGGAAGTGCTTGTGGAAGGGAAGTAGGAAAGGGTGGATTTTATACAATTTGCATTTTACAAAGATCACTCTTTTCTTTGGAGGAAGATCTTTTTGTGACAGCTGCTTTCAAATACTGATTGCATATTTCTTAATAAATCAAACTCAGGAGTATGACAGTCATGTTCCTCTTAAATATTATGATAGTAATATCTTACACTTGTTCAGTTTTTTTTAATACCTTCTTTTTTCACATTTAAAATGCTGTCTCTTTTAATACATATTGCTCAGATGGTACCACAGAGTCCTTGTGTGGTCCAAACAATTAAGCTCTCGACTGCTAACCAAAAGGTTGGTGGTTTGTATCCACCATAGACTCCTTGGAAGAAGAGCCTGGCAGTCTGCTTCCAAAAGGTCACAGCCATCAAAAACCCTATGCAATGCAATTCTACTTTGAAACACGTAGGGTTGTCATGAGGTGGACTTGACAGCAATTGCTTTGTTTTCATTTTTATTTTTTAATATGGTACCACAAGAAAAATCTGGAAGAACACCTGAACACAGTCTTCTGTGTCACCCTCCCATGAATTGCACACAGTGGCACATTAATGCAGACCTTTGAACACTGGTTTTAGTTCCAGAGCTGGCATTTCTGTATCTATTCAGGCTGAAAGCTTCTGACCCCATCTCATTGCTTTAGAGAAAGGATGAGTTCAAAGACGTCGGCACTGAACACCTATGAGTGTCGCATTGATGACAGCTTGTTGCTACATTTCAGGAAAACTTCATCCTGGCCTAGTGATCTGCCCTTTCTTAATTGTTGTCTAGGTAGCCACTCTTTTACCTCCATTCCCTTTTCATTTTGTTTCTCTTACCTTTCTGCTAAGTCATTAAATTTTCTTTCTGTTACCTCTTTATCCTTTCTCTTAAATATTTCCCTTCACTTCCCCATTGGAGCAGACATCTTCCTCACTTCTCTGAATAGAGTTGTGAGGTGGCTGATGAGGTGTAGGGTAGGGACACAACTGCCAGAAATGCAGGGAAACCTTGCTTTGAGCAAGTCAGAAGAAAAGGACAAAGACCCCAGGCTTTGGTTTTGGGTTTTCCCTTAATTGAACAAAGAGAGATAGATACTTAGGAATATTATTAAAAAAAAAAAAAAAAAGAGAGAGAGAGAGAGAGAGAAATCCTGTTGACACAAGGTCTCCTGATAGTCCACACGAAGAGATCTGAGAGAGACTCTGTAATCAGGAAAATGCTTGGCCAATGGGTTTCTTTTTGAGGCAGCTGGATAATTATGAAAAAACCATGCTTTTCATATTGGTGTCACTTTATATCACATCATTTATTTTTTGTTTGATTAAGACATATTAATGAACTTCAGCCACTATCTGGGTTCTCTGGAGAAGCAAAACCAGTAAAGCTTATATATAGAGAGAGAGAAATTTATCTTAGAAAAATGGCTCACACAGTAACAGAGGCTGGCAAGTCCCAAGTTCCTGGAGTCCCAAGCTTGAGCCTTTTCTCGACCCATGCAGCTGTAGGGGCTGACAAGCAGGCAGTATTACAGGCTGCTGACTTTGGAGGATGACAAATCCAAGATCAGCAGACAAAATGGTGGATTGTTGGCTCACAGGCCTGTTGTAGGCAGCACAACAGGATCCAGATCCACAGAAGGTTCCTGAATTTTCCCAGGATGTCCACATATATATATTGGAAGCAGCCCACACCCCTAAGGAAACTCCCTTTCAATTGATTGGCTGCTCCAAGCATATATATCAGATCTCATCATGGGAATGACCACACCATGCAGAATCACGGTCTAGACACGTTGACACACAGCCTTAACTGGCACAGCCACTGTTCTAGAAAAAGGGGACATTATACATTTGGGGAGTCTTTTGGTTAGCACAAACAGTTAAGCACTGACTATTTACTGAAATGTTTGTGGTTTGAAATTACCCAGGGATGTCTCGGGAGAAAAGCCTGGGAATCTGCTTCTGGAAGTTCACAGCCATGTGACCCCATGGAGCACGGTTCTACTCTGTACACATGGGTTCCCCATGAGTTGGAACCAACTTGATTACAACTGTTTTATTATTATTATTTCTTTGTGAGGTCCCTGGATGACCCCAAACAGCTTGTATTCTACTAACCTAAAGCTTGGCAGTTCACATACCCACCCAGCAGTGCCATGACCAAAAGGCCTGGTGATCTGCTTCCACAAAGATTACACACAAGAAGTCCCATGGAGCAATCCTGCTCTGTAACGAATGGGGTTGCCATGAGTCACAGTTAATTTGAAGGCAAAGGGGTTGGTTTTATTCATTTCTGAATTCAGTTGTCTACACAAAGCCTAACTCAACTCGTATTTTCCTTGCATGTAACCTAGAATTTGTTTTAGTACTTTAATTGTAATTAAATGTGAAACCTGAAGATTGTGTCATAAAATGCTGTGAAGACATTTTTCTGATTGAAAGATTCTCTTTGGAGTTTCTTTCTTTCTTCCTTCATTCCTGAATATATGTGATACATAAGTTTGATCACCAGATCTATATTTATATTCACTTTCCTTTGTAGGCCTATTATTTTTTTCTTTGGAATTTATTTACTCATTTATCATCCTCTGGTTCACTAGGTTCTCTTTCACTCTAGCCATGATTTCATTAATCTCTTGGTCCAGAATGAAATAGTTATTGGCTGTGGTGAGAGAAAGGAAAAAAAAAAAAAAAAAAGATTCAATTTGGGAGCTACCCTGATGGTCAAAGAAGAGATGAGATCTGTGAACCATGAAAGAAAAGAACTCAAAGAAGTCTGATATTCATGACCTTGCCCTGTGTTAAGTGCTGAGTGTCATCATTAGCAAAATTACAGTAGATAGCCTTCTATTCTGATCAGAACAAAACAAAAAGTAGGTTGAAGAAAAATATCATTCTATACATTGTATTACAAAATTTTGACTAAGACTAAAACTATTTAAAAATCTCATAGCTTTCTGTACCTTTCTTTAAGCAAAGCTGGTCTGAAACGCATGACATTCCCCAAGTCTGTCAGCACCAGGAAATAATAAATTTGCAATTTGTTTTCATATCAGATGCTATCTGTTAAAATTTAATTTTAGGTTCTATAATAATATAAACCTACTTGCTTGATTCTAGGATACCCTATGGACTGAATGAATTGTTCAACTTTTTGGAATTCCAGGGGTTGTTACTGTTGTTAGGTGCCATAGAGTCGTCTCTGACTCATGGCGACCCCATGCCCAGCAGAACAAAACACTGCCCAGCCCTGTACCAGCACCACGATCCTTGCAATACTTGAGCCCATCGCCCCTGCCACTGTGTCAGTCCATCTCGGTGAGGGCTTTCCCCTCTTTCATCAACCCCCCACCTTACCAAGCATGACATCCTTCTCCAGTGAATGGTCCCTTTTGATAACATGACCAAAATAGGTGAGGCAAAGTCTGGCCATTCTCACTTCCAAGGAGCATTCCGGCTGCACCTCCTCCAGGAAAGACTTGTTAGTTCTTTTAGCAGTCCATGGTACTTTTAGCATTCTTCATCAACACCACAACTCGAAAGCATTGACTTTCCTTCGGTCTTCCTTATTCATTGTCCAGCTCTCACATGCTTATGAGGTGATTGAAAATACCACGGTTTGTGTCAGGCTCACCTTAGTCCTCAAGGAGACATCTTTGCTCTTCAGCACTTTAAAGAGGTCCTCTGCAGCCAATTTTCCCAGTACTATACATTATCTCATGTCCTGACTGCTGCTTCCATTGGTGTCGATTAGAGAACCAAGTAATGTGAAGTCTTTGACAACTTCAATCTTTTCTCCATTTATCGTGATGCTGCTTATTGGTCCAGTTGTGAGAAATTTTTTGTTTATATTGAGATGTAATCCATACTTCAGACTGTAGTCTTCAATCTTCATCAGCAAGTGCTTCAAGTCATCCTCACTTTCAGCAAGCAAAGTTGTGTCATAAGCGTATTTCAGGTTGTTGATGATTCTTCCTCCAATTCTGATGCCATGTTCTTCATATAGTCCAGCTTCTCTAATTATTTGCTCAATATACAGGTTGAATAAGTATGGTGAAAGGACACAACCCTGACATACTCCCTTCTTGATTTTAAACCATGCAGTGTCCCCTTGTTCTGGTCAAATGACAGCCTCCTGGCCTATGTACAGGTTCCTCATGAGTATAATTAAGTATAAGAATTTCAGGGGTAGTAATGAGAATTAGGGAGCTGTGGTAGCATAGTGACTAAGGCACTTGACTGCTAACCAGAAGGCTGGCGGTTCAAATCCACCAGCCATTCCTCAGAAGGAAGATGGGACAATCTACTTCTGTAGCGATACTGCCTCAGAAACCCAAGGAGGGGTCACTATGAGTCGGGTTCGACTCGACGGCACATAACAACAATAACAACAAATGAGAATTAGAAACTTTGGGTGATGCAAATGGTTGACATACTCAACTGCTTAGTGAAAGGTTGGAGGTGTGAGACCATCTAAAGGTCGGGCAATCTAACTGAAGAAGCAGCCACTGAAAATCCTAAGGAGCATGGCTCTACTCTGACATGCATGGGATCACCATCAGTCAAATCAACTTGATGGCAACTGCGGAAAAAATGCAAATGAACTATGTGCTGTTCAAGAAACACAGACTGAATGCTGGAACCCCAAGCTCGCCAGCATCATAGGAAATAAGACAAAGAGCTTTTCCCACCTTCAAGTTGAATGAAGTCAGCTGCTTAGATTATGCCACAGAGGAGCTAGAGTGACCAAGTAACACATTTTTTAAGAAGTGGTAGTGCATCCTTGGAGGATGTCATGTGCTCTGTGCTTTGCAGCTACTGATAGGACATGGCAGTTAGAGCCTGTCCACCCCGAAATCCAGTGGATGGGAGTTTCCCCCAGCTTCTTCATCACTCCTCCTTTTCTGATATTTATCACCAAGTGAATTAGTTAAAATGCAAATTCTCTCTGCCTGAAGAAGTCTGTATGTGGAATGAATTAATAATATGTTATTTTGAAAGCATTGCATTGAAGTAATAGTTAAAACCTGTCTTGCCTCTCTGCCATCACAGCCCTGGAGACCCTACCCTCATTCTCAAGTCTTGGCCCTTTGAACCTACCTCTTTATTTGATTGCAGCCTGATGATAACATGAAGTTGTTGTTCCAGAAGCTTCTTTATAAATATTTATCTCAAAAGGCAAGGGTGACGATGTTGTTAACAGGACATTTTTGCATACAAAGCATGTGTGTTTTGGCCTATATTGTTATCGGTATTTTTACTTCCTTTTCTTTGTGCACAGGAAATGCTCATGCCTGTAATTACTGGACAGTAACAATGCTCTTGCAATGTGGAGCAAGTGGCCTGTTGTACATGCCATGATGGATATGTAGCGTGTGTCTGCAGAAGGAGCGTCTCCTTTAACAGGCATGGTTTGCTGCATATTTATTATGCGTTATTATAGTCTCCATTGTAACCTATCCCAGAGCGAAGATTGCAGTGTGATTTCCATTGTAATTTCTTATTTTCATTCACTCACAGCCCTGAGAAATGAGGTGAATTCTTTCACAAGGGCACTAAAACACCCTTTAGTTGCATAGTGGCTATTCACCTGGCTTGGTCTGACCTGTGAATGTAACTATAAAGGCATTAATATATATTTCCAGGAACTTGAGAGATGAATTCATGAGTCACTGATATTTTGCTATGGCTTTTGCATTATACTCACTCTCCATATTTTTACTGCTGATAGTTCTTTCTGTTATCATGGAAGTTTATGCCGTATTACAGTATCCTATTTAGTACCCAGTCAAGACCTGGCCTGTCTGCTGGAGATTGGGCAAAACAACAGTCCAAAGGAGGAGGAAACTCGCTTTTGTATTTAGCAAGTCCAGGCTGAGGCTCGTACATGTATTTTCTGGATGTTCTCAAAAAAAATTCTTCTCATTTGACCACTGCTTTTAGCTATTCTCTTTGTCTCTTTATGATCTGTGTCTATTGCTCTAAATTCAGTGTTCTGGAAAATTTAACTCTGTTATGAAGCTGTTTAACTTCAGATAAAGAATTCAGCATCAACAATGAGGTACTTGACAAGGTTGATAGTAGGTAGTGACATAACCAGTAAAACCTTTAATAACATTGAGATAAGGGCAGGAGAAATATAATGGGATGACACGGGACCTGAGTAAAATATCAACAGAATAAAAAGGTTGTTAGTTTGAGCTCCAGCCAGCCGGAATGAGGCTTTTTGAGCCATAGAATGAGACTTCTTTTCCCTGTGTTTGGCCACAGTGTTGTTTTGGTGTGTAATTTAGGCTTTGGCAGAGAGCAGTGGTTCTCAAAGTATGGTCCCTGGACCAGAAGCAGCAACATTACTTAAGAACCAATTAACTGCAAATTATTGGGCCCAGCTGACAGTCACTGAATTTGAAACTCTGGGAATGGGGCCAGCAGTCTATGTTTTAACATGCCCTTCAGGTGATTCTGATGAAAACTAAAGCTGGAGAGCCGTGGGTCTAGGGCACCAGTAAACCGGTTGCTGAGCAGTCAATTGTTTTAATGGCTGATTTTTCAGAAGTCAATTGCCCAGCCTTTCTTCTGAGCTACCTCTGGATGGACTTGAACCTCCAACCATTTGGTCAGCAGCAAGGTACATTAATCATTTGTGCCATCCAGGGACTCCAGCCAAAGCTAAGGAGACCTCAAAAACCAGTGTTCTCTCAGTTATAGTATCAGGATAATAGTTAAAATTTTAAAACACCAGGTGGCTATTATCTAATATGATTTTGCTTTTGATCTGTGTTATCATTAGAAGATGATGAATAATTTTTTTCCAGTTTTTTTAGAGAACTATCTGTTGGTTACTGATGTATTGTTCAATAGACAACTGGCAACCACATCATTAGTGTACCGATTTCTAATTTTGTTTCTATGGAATAGCAGTAAACACTACCTTCTTGGCCATTTTTTTCCCGGTATGTTTGCAGGAGGAAGTACATGGGGAAGGTCTCAAAGGGTGCATGACGTTATTTGCCATTTTACACAATGACCCAGAGCACAAAATTTAGATAGCATTGCTTCCTCCTCTAGCTCTTTTGCATTTATTAAAATTGGTACTCTACCTGTTAATAGTGACCTCTGCTGCCCAGAAGTAGTACTACAACCACACAAGTCGGCATGGGAATTAGATTTTGTTCAATAAAGACAGAATAATGGATTTATTGAAGTTACACAGAAAAGGGAAGTGGTATAGCTTATTGCAAAGTAAGCCCTTTTCAAATGAAAAAAACACTGCAGTGATTTCTTCTCTATCTTGAAAAGAAAATTTATATTTTTTCTCTTTCATTGCCAAGCTACCAAAATATCACTTTTGAATGCACTATTCAATGGGGTAGTGGATTATTAGAATTAATAAAGGAAGTGAACATGAGTTCCTAACCACCAAGCTAATTCTCGTCTTTTAACATAGGGCATCCTTACCTATCTCACTGGGTTATTTCTGATCATCTGAAATAATATCTTATTAATCCTAAACTAAAATTATTGTTTTTCTATGCCTTTAAGCATCTTAACATAAATGTTGGTATTGGTATGGCCAGGGATCCTGGTGTCCAATAGGTGACCCACTTGTTCAAATGAATCATTATCTAAAGACGAGTGTTACAGAGTTAAGATGCTGCAGCTGTAGTTTCTAAAACGATCTAAGTAGAGAGGCAATCAAGGCTGATGGTTGCCTCTTTAAAGTATAAGATCTGATCTGGAATTGAGGAACCATTATTCTAATAATGGTGATTCACTTCTTCTGTGTGTATATACCACTGAGTAATTATTATATTAACTATTATTGATTATATCATCAATTCTGGATTTCTGGATCATATTTTATAAACTCAGCTGGTGGGTACTACTCTTGTGTCAATCAGTTTATAATTTTTTTTTTTTTTTTACTTTCTATGTGCCCAACCCAAGGAGCTCTGTTAGCATAATGCCTAAGGCACTTGACTGCTAACCAGAAGGCTGGCGGTTCAAACTCAGCAGACACTCCTCGGAAGGAAGATTGAGCAATCTACTTCTGCAGTGATACCACCTTGAAAACCCAAGGAGGGGTCACTATGAGTCAGAGACCACGTGATGACACATAACAACAACAACATGTGCCCAACCCAAGGAGGCACTATGAGTCAGGTCTAACTCGACAGCACATAACAACAACAACATATTAATAGAAGAAAGGTGGGCCTTGGAATCAGACAAACCTTGACACTGATATGTTTCTTCTATTTGTTTGCGGTCAAAGTGAGGGGATATCACAGTTCTGTCTGAACCACAATTTCCACATCCGTAAAATGGAGATCAATAATAATTAACTGTTAAGAAAAACTTCCAAACAAAGAATAAGGCAGAATGACATCCTGTAATGTCAAGCTAAGAACATTTTCTGAAAAGCCTTCTTAAAGGTCATCTGATTCTTTAGGGGAATGCAAATTTGCACAATTGATTTAAAAAAAAAAAAAAAACCAAGCCAAACCCATTGCTGTAGAGTCAATTATGACTCCCAATAACCACATAGGACATTGTAGAACTGCTCCACAGGGTTTCCAAGGTTGTAATCTTTATGAAAGCAGACTGCCATATCTTTCTCCCACAGAGACACTGATGAGTTTGAACTGTCAACCTTTTGCTTAGGTGCTAGGGGAGAAAAAGCCTCCTATTTGTCCTAAGGGAAAATTACCACAAAGTTACAGTAGTGCAGAAAATAAATTTTTATTTGGCATATGCAGCAAAGGAAAACAAAGGTGGGAAATGGACAGCAGCTGAATACTTAACCATCGCACCACCAGGGCTCCTTACACAATTGATTAAGGTCCAGATATTTTATAGTTCGGTAAAACAGATAAAGTGTGATGACACACATTTATATTTAATAGGGAAGATAGCCCCAAAAGTTACAGCTTTATTACATTATAGATCATTAATGAGTTTTCCAACTAATTTAGCAATGCTATCTAAGTATTCTCTCCTTGTTTTTTATTTTTCTTCCCTCACTGACTATAATTCTTGTTTTTCATAATTCTTTTGAACTGGCTTTGTCATCCTGCTAGTTTCCATAATGATGAGCTAAATAAAATTTGACACATGCTCACTGTATGTTTGTATCAGAATTATGCTTTGACACTAACTTAAGAGTTTTTGTCATATTTGAATGGGAAACCTCCTAGTATAAGGGTTTGGCATGTGATTTGCTTATTTCTTTACTGTATTAAAAGTGTTTGTGCATGTTTATAAAGCTTTTTCTTTCCCTCAAGAAATTAAAATTCAAACCAGGAAAGCAAAATTAAAGAATGTTATGCATTGGGTTATGAAGTACCTGCTAAGAGAGTGAAAGTTCAGAAACAGAGAGATCACCAGGGCCTGGAAGTTGTTAGAGAACAAAACTTCGTGGGCTTGGACTTGATGAGGCTAATTCCTCAAGAAAACAAAAAAACAAACTCACTGCCGTCTGGTCCATTCTTACTCATAGCAACCCTACAGGACAGAAGAGAACCTCCCCACAGGGTATCCAAGGTTATAGATCTTTAAGGATTCTCCCACCCAGCTGCTCGTAGTTGAGACCTCTGGCTTTTGGCTTAGCAGCTAAATATGTTAACCACTGCGCCACCAGAGCTGCTTCTCCTAGAGCACAAACCAAACTTATTGCCATCGAGTTGACTCTGACTCATAGTAACCCCATTTGGCTTTCCAAGGTGGTAAATCTTTATGGAAGTAAATTGCTCAGTCTTCCTTCTATGGAGTGGTTGGTGAGTTTGAACCACCAGTCTTCTGGTTAGCAGTCAAATGCCTTAGGCACTACACCACCAGAGGTCCTAAGAGCACAGGAACCTCCGTTTCAAGTTAATAACCTTGTGACATAATAATAGTTTAAGCAGTGATTACTTAGCAGGGAGAATGGAGAGGCTAATTAACTCCAAAGAGACATTTCTGAAGTGAAGGTTCTTGATGACAGACAAGGTATTAGGATTGAATGAGAATAAACCCTGTAATATATATATATATATAAGTTGCTGGATTCCAGGCTGTTGGAGTAGGAAGGAAGTGTAACAAGTATGAATATTAGTTCAAAAATTCCTGTTTACAAGAAACCTAAGTTTATTCCCTAAAATGAAAGCAAAAAGAAAAAAACAAAAACCCAAACCCGTTCCGGTGGAGTTGATTGCATCTCATGGCGACCCTGTGTGTAACTGAATTTCTTTTTGGAACTTTCTATTTGCTAGGAGGTGGAAGAAGCATGATCTCTGTCAGTAAGAGATACTTGGGGTTGTCTTGGGCCACCCATAGAACCACACCTTCTCAGCTGTACACAGGGACCCTGGCTGTGTGTTTTTTCTGGTGCATTCACTAAGGTCTAGGGAGCCTTCCGAGAGCTAAGACATTAAGGTAAGGAGGGGAATTGGAATTTTTTATTTTTGGTATCATTGTTTGCATGGGCCAGCATCTGCTGAGGCATTTAAATAGGAAGGTGTGGAAAAAAAAAAAAAAATGCAGACTTAGAAAGAGAAGCCTTACTAAGAAAGAAAGACCATAGCAAGGGAGGGATACCATTGGAATGAGGGAGGAGAATTGGTTGAGGAGGGAAAACAGTCTGACTATAGGATCAGCAAGTGTTTCAAGAGTAAGACAGTAATGGTGTTTCCTTTACAGAGGTAAGAGTGAACAAGGCTAGACAAAAACAAGAGTGGGGAAGTGGGCTGGAGGGGTGAGGTGACTGGATGGTAAATCAGAGACCGCTTTACCCTGAAGCCATTTACTCTCCAGGAGAGGCTTTTAAGGAGGGGGTGTATGCTGGCTCGGACTGGAGAATCTGGGGGAAGGAGGGAAGCTGAGCCAGAGCTTGTTTCTGATTGATCAGTGGGACGCGCAGGTCAGTTAAGCGTTTAGGAGACAAAGGATGAGAATTTGGAGGGTCTGTATCTGGCTTTAAGGAGCTCTGGTGGCTCTGGTTATAACATTTGGCTGCTAACCAAAAGGTCAGTGGTTCAAACCCACCAGCCACTCCATGGGAGAAAGATGTGGCAATCTGCTTCCATAAAGATTTGCAACCTTGGAGACTCTAGGGGTATTTCTACAGTCTATAGTGTCACTGTGACTCAGAATGGTCTGGATGGCAGTGGGTTGGGGTTTGGTATTTTTGGAATCTGGCCTTGTCACAGGTAAAAATCTGCTGAGTCTTATCTAAGTCAAATGGGAAGGGTGATAATTTGCAGTAAGCTGTTTTCTGTAACCAAAAGTGTAGGGGATTTCTTTAACTGTTGATTTTTTTCAAGATCACAGGGTTCAGGTAATTCAACATTGTCAGAGGTGGTTTCCATTTGAGGTCCTTTAACCACTAGAGGTCCATACAGGTAGTCACAGAGGCTGGCAGACCAAGGGTGTTTTTTGGGCCAGGCACCCGTTTCCCATTTTTTTTCTGCAAGCTGAACCCTCCTCCCAACCATCTAGACTCCATCCTGAAGTTCTTAACTCAGGTCTGCTTACATACGCTCCAGGAGTCTGAGTGTAGATTTCCTTTGAAATGTAGATGTATCTTCCAGCAGTCCTTTGAGAGCTCAAAGACTTACGATCAGCATCTCCTCCGAATGGCTTTGTTTTTTCTCTTTTGCATTAAAAGATGAAGGCTCCATCTGGGGCTGGGCAAATGGCTTAGGTGGGGGTGGAACATGCTGTGGAAAAAGCAGAGGTTTTCTTTTCTTCTTTTACTTTTCCTGCCCTTCAGTATAAAAAAATAAAATAATAATAATAAAATTAGAAGCATTGGAGGAAAATGGGGAAAGTAAAGACTTCTGAGCCACCGTGGGGCCAGGAGAGATGCTTGGGGAAAGGTCACATTCTAGCAGCACTGTGGACCACAGGGGTGTCCTGTCTTTTGTGTGTGTGTGTGTGTGTGTGTGTCTCTATTACTCTGGTAGCATAGTGCCTAAGGCGTTTGATTGCTAACCAGAAAGCTGGAAGTTCAAACCCACCAGCCACTCCTCAGAAGGAAGGTTGGGCAGTCTACTGTAGTGAAACCCAAGGAGAGGTCGCTATGAGTCAGGTCCAACTCGAGGGCACATAACAACACCACTACTCCTTCCACACACCTGTCTCCATACATGTTTGTCCTTCTAACCTATCCTGTTCCAGCCCCTGCCCAGTTGGAGAGTGGGAGCATTATTCTCCCATTCATGCACATTCATACCCTTTCAGCTCAGGGCACTGGTTAGTACAATGGGTCCATGAGATCTCAAAGCTTGAAAGACTGAGCCAGATTGAAGGATCTCTGGCTGACTCCATTTTGGTGGAGGAATCTATAACCCCATGTTATGTTGCTGACTTCTCAAGTTCAAATCCTGGGTCTGTTTCTTCCAAGGCGATTTTGAATCTGCAGATGCTGTAACTTCTCACTGAAATACTCTTCCCCTCACTGATCAACTGAAACGTTCCTAAGGCCTCCCTCCACTGTGAAGCCTTCTCTGCCATGTGCCCTGCATCTTTGTAAGAGTATCCATCTCCCACTTCTCCAGAATGAGAGAGAAAGACCATCCCTGATGGTCTGATTTACAACATTGCACCATGGAAACACTTCTGCTCAAGCATTTATCTCTTTTATTGCAAAAATTGGTATCTTTAAGGATATGTGTATTGAGTCTCTACCAAGAGATAGTGTGGAGGAGTAGTTAGAGGGTTCTGGTGTCACAGCCGGATGTCCTATGGTTTGCCACTTATTTGCTGTGTGATCTCAAGAAAGTTACTTGTCTGTCCATTTCCTCCTCTGTAAAATGGGGATAATTATGGACCTACCAATCGGATTGCTGTGTTTAAAATGCATATAGGTCTTGGAATAGTGCCTGGCACATAAGTGTTTAAGAAATGTTACCTATTGCTCTATGCCAAATATTTTCTATTTGAAATTTAGTGTGCAGTTTAAAGGTGGGTACGTGTCTTATTTATGTTTGCATCTCAGTTTCTAACACAGTGCTCAATGTATGTTGTTGTTGTTGTTATGTACCATCGAGTCGGACCTGACTTATAGTGCAGTGTATACATGCTGAATAAATGAATCAGAAACAAATATTCTTATATCCTGAATCTACCTAAAAATAATAATAATAATAATAATAAATCTGTCATTGTATGGCTAACATATCAATTCTATAATTACTGATTCTCAGACAAAAGAGGCTACTGGTGTGTATATATATATGGGAGCTCTGGTAGTGTAGTACCTATGACACTTGACTGCTAACCAAAAGGCTGGCAGTTCAAACCCACTAACCACTCCTTGGAAGGAAGGTTGGGCAATCTACTTCCACAGTGATACTGCCCTGGAAACCCAAGAAGGGGTCACTAGGAGTCAGGTCCAACTCAATGGCACATGACAACAAACAGCAACATGCTGTATAATTATATTTAATTTTAAAATTAGAATGTTGCTGCTGAGGCCTTGAGGAAAAAAGGTACTGAACTAAGGGTCAAGAGGTCTGGATTCTAATCCTAGTCCAGTTGATCATTATCTGGATGACCATAGACAAATCATTGAACTATGCTGACCCTCTATTTCCAAATCCAAAAAAAAAAAAAAGATCACAAGCCTCATACCAAAGTGTCATAGTTGCTAGGGTTATACAATGAGATAATACATATACAAGCATTTTGAAACAGATAAAAGTACCATGTAAATTAATGTAAGGAGGAGAATATTATGGGTTTTAATAGTGAAATTATGTGTTGTAAGATTGCAATTATGTATTTGTCCAAGTTCTTTGGCATCTAGAACATGGAAAGCATTGTTATTGTTGTTGCTATGTGCCGTCAAGTCGGACTCGACTCATAGCGACCCCTTCTTGGGTTTCCGAGGCAGTATCACTACAGAAGTAGATTGCCCCATCTTCCTTCCAAGGAGCGGCTGGTGGGTTTGAACAACCAGCCTTCTGGTTAGCAGTCAAATGCCTTAGGCACCATGCTACCAGAGCTCCCTGGAAAGCATTAGCCTAGGCCTTAAAAGGTTATAGGAGCACTTGCAGTTTATTGGAGGGTTAGTGAAGAGAGGGGGAGATAGATGCATAAACACTGTAAGATTAAGTAGAATGGCAGAATGCCTTGTGAAGTTACAAGGCACGTGTTATAGCAGAGAAGGTAAATGTCAGGGGGCCTTTGAGATGAGTCTGAAAAATGAGTAAAATTTCTACATTTGAAGATGGTGAGAGACCATAGGAGAAAGAAGTTTAATTGGAAAGTGACTTTGTAGGTAGATGATGGATGCAGCCGGAATGATTTCCCTTGCCTGGAATCGCTGGTGAAGCAGCCAGCAGTGGAAGAAGGGGGGGATGGTTAGGAAACTTATGATCTGAATAATTTCTTTTTCTAGGCCAGGGATTTTGAAAAGTGTTGTGGAATATACTTAGCCTTTCTGCTCCTTATCGTTGGACAGATAGGTGCTACTACAGGACTAATCAGCCATACGTTTTTGGCTTTGGGATGACATAGCTAGACCATGAATTTCTTAAAGAAAACTTTGTGGGTAATTTTGTCACCCAGAAATGGTATCAGTTGTTATTAAATGTCAGAACTTGTAAAGAGTTTTTGATTAAATGGGCCAAAAGAGATAATTGTGAAGACAAAGAGTTTATGTTATGAAAGAAAAAGAATGAGAGAAAGGATACATGAAAGGCTAGACCTCTTAAAACTTTGGGAAGGATTGATTAAGCCACTGTCTTCCCCAACCGTCAGCCTTAATTCAAGAGTAATAGAAATAGAAGTTAACAGGGGACAAGCAGGAAATACAACTCTGTGAGTTTGGCTTGTTGTAAGGAGAGAGAGATAAGGATCTCCAGGAATGATGGTGAACATAGTCTTCTAGAGGGGGCAGCCATCACTTAGATACAGAAGGCTATTGCCATACAGACTTAGCTACTAGTTGTGACAGAAGGCTTACAAAAATGGCTGCAATTGTTCTTTTCTCTATGTTTACTCTCCTTTGCAATGGGATTTTGTGGCTTCTTCCATTAACAGATGAAATAGATTTCCCCACCCTTTAAACCAAGACTGGTTGTAAGTTTACTTTGAAAATTGAATGCAATGGAAGTGACAGGGTGTCAATTCTTGTGTGCTCCCTCTTGTTCTCTTAGAACCCTGCCCAATTGCCATGTGAACAAATGGGCTGAAGGATGCAAAACCATGTGGACTAGAGTCAAATCAAACCAGTTGTTCTAGGATAGAGATGTGACAGAGCCTAGCCAAGATCAGTAAAGCCACATCCCCAACCAGCAGATGACTGCTGTTGTAGAAGAAAGGCCAGCCAAGATTCAAAGAACTACCCAGCCTAGTGAGCCAAACCTAAATTGTCATTCTGAGAATTATGAGCTAAACAAATTGTAAAGGCTAGACAAAACATGTCTGTTGACTGAATCCAGCTCTCAGGCTACCAACTTGTATCAGTGCTCTGCTCTAACTTATTCTCTCTAAATTATGTACAGATATTGCTAAAACCCAGTTAGACTAACTTGTCATTTCTTTTCATGCTTTCTCTTAGGAAATTATCACTTTATAGCTGTTCTATGGTCGTTTTTTAAATTCTTCACTCCCTTCACAACTGGGCTTTCTTTGTTGGAAAGTCTACTCTAGGTCTTGTCTTCCAGTCCACCCTCTGTTGTCCCTCCTCCATCCACCTCTGAGACTGAACATTCAGGGACCACAGATAGCACTATGTTATACACACCAGCTAGAGTGGAAAGGTACGTGGATGAGTAGGGTTACCATCACTGGAATGCTTCTCTCAACAAATCGGAGAATCGTTTCACAGGCTGAGAGGGCACCAGTAAAACGTGCATCAGTCATGAAATTTTTCCTAATAACCACTGTCGATAAAATAGCTGTTATTGTTCAGACAATTTAGACATTTTATGCCTTATTCCTCTCCTTTCTCTTCCTTATGCCTCTCCCTTTTTCTCTTGGCTCTGAAACCCTAATAGATATGTATGACTTGTATGTATGCATATCCTTTTTCCTACTTTAATATTATTAGCATTTTTATGTGTTCAGTAAACTTTTCTCCATACATATTTGGTTTGGTTTGGTAAAAAAAATATCCCAGCATTGTTTATAAAATAATTTGTAAATAAGGTGGTGTGTCTGTGTGTGTGAGTGTGTGCATGTGTGTGATAAAAGAAAATCCCAGATCTAGATGCTCCTTATTGGCTTTCTGGGCTGTGTTCCTGTGGAGAATTACATTTTATATTGAATCAAGAGTGAGTGTACTTATATTTGGAAGCTGATCTCTTTTTTCAAGTAATGCCTCCTGTTGATTTGTAGGACAAACCCCTCAAAATTCGAATTCTGTTTTAAAGGCATCACCTTAATTTGGGATTCTTACCTCTTCTTCTGTGGCTGATTAAAATAAAATCCAGATTGTGGTTGAAAAATATTATGATCATGTTAGCTGATTAGTTACATATTTAGACATGACTGAATTGGAAATTATATGGCAACAATCCTACTTCTCATTAATGCGGCAAACCTGTTCCCAGGATGCGTTTGAAGGGATGTCATGAGCAGCTATTGCTCACTCTGTGTTACTCATGTTTTGATCTGTATTAACAAAAGCTAGGTGCCACGTGTTCATGCTAAAATGATTGGCTGATTCACTCTCCCATCCAAAGTCTTTGTATTGGGTTTTGCTCTTTAAAAAGGGGGTGGAGGCTTTCATTCCAGTTCCATGATTCTGAAAAAGTAAGATTGTTTGTAGAGTGCAATGCTTTCCCCTAGTGCTCTCCAAAACCCATATCGCTGTTGTCTGTTTAACTCACTTATCCTGAGCTAAGAAACGCCTTTTCTCTCACAATAGAGGGAAACTGCTACATTCTTAGGCTAGGTCAGAAATGGGAGAGATAAACATTAGAATTTCAGAAAGCTCAGAAGCATTTGCAGTGTGGTTCTAAAAAGAGCAACCCTCATCTTTTAAGTTAAGTCTGAGAGGAAAAAATCCACTGCATTGCACACAGGGATGACTGAGAAAGGACTGTGGAAACAGATGAACATATGAAGCCTGGGGTCTGTGAAGTGGTGGCCCGTGACCGCATTTGCACTTAGGCTGTTTAGGGTGAAAGGACATGAGGGCAAGTTGACATGAGTTTCACTGTAACTGCAGATTCTTATCCATTATTTTTCAGACTTTTCCAATAGTGGGGCCAGCCCTGTTTCTAACAGTTCTTGGTGAATGGGGGAGTTATCTGAGCTGTTTGCTTTATTGACTGGAGACCGAGAAGGCCACAGATGTCATAATTTCCCTGTTATCACTTTTATGAGTGCTTCCTGGCCTCCCTTCATTATCTTGCTTCACATTAGCAGTTATAAGTAGCTTCTTTATAGGATTCAAATGCTGTAGACTCTCTTCGGCAGTACTTTTGCTTCCAGGGACCAGTGGGAGGTCACACAGGAGCCTGGCCTCTGTGTTTCCAAAGCAGTTAACATAGAACATGTGTTCACCTGTGTCTTCCCACCTGAAGGGACATTTCCTTCCCCATAATAGAAAGACAACCATTTCAGTCATCCCCACCCCCCAGGCTAGAAAGGAAAGACATAAACATTGGAAAGTGGAAGGCACAGACAAAGGCTGTTTGTGTTCTAAAAGGAAAATTTATTATAGATAAAGTGTAGCCCTTGAGGGGGCAAATGTGCAGCCCAAGATGGCTTCTCAGAAAGTCCTCATGGCCAGAGGAGCACGTCAGGAAATGATGCTGCATGGTACTATGAGCCTGGGTACTTGGTATAAGGAGTCTCTGCTCTGATGAGTTTGTTCAATAGGGACATAGAAAATTATCCTTTCATGAAGAAGGTTTTCACTGCCACAGAAAGTAGAAAATTAAAAACAGGAATTTCTGACAGAATTTTTGATAACCATGGCACATATTTCTTTATTCTCTTCATGCTAATTACATGTGTGGGTTCTTTTGACACTAATGAGGGTGATCTTAGTTTTCTTTCCTCTTGTCATTGCTGATAATGCAGGTTGTGTGTGTTTGTAAGTAACCTTTTGTTTTGTTATCACCTCAGGAGAGAAGCAGCCCATTAGTGTGAACATCCCATAGAATTCAGATGTGGGCAGATTCCGAGCCTTCGGCAGTGCCTGGCTCACAGTAAATGGTAATAAATATAGGGTTGTTGAATGAATGGGTAAATCAATCTGACTCAACCAAGCACTTGCTGGATAAGTTATACAACCTCCCTGAACCCTAATTTTCTCATCTTTCTGAATGTGGATCATCACAGCAGCTTCATGAGACTGCTGTGAAGATTAAATGAAATCATGTATATAAACACCCCCACAAGGATGCCTAAGGAGCTGTGGTGGTGCACTGGTTAATACATTCGGTTGCTAACTCAAAGGTCAGCAATTCAAACCCAGAAGCCTCTCTGTGGGAGAAAGATGAAGCAGTCTGCTTCTGTAGATTTACAACCTTGGATACCCTGGGGGACAGTTCTACTCTGTTCCAGAAGGTCACTATGAGTCAGAGTTGACTTGATAGCAGTGGGTTTGTTTAGCTTTAGTAGTTAATCATTTCAAGTTGTTTTTTCCTTATTCCTTCCTTCCAGGCCTGTTACATATTGCTAAGGGAATATAGGTGCAAATGTTCTGAAAAGTCTATACACATACATGCTGGTTTTATTGTTGTCTGGTAGGTCCATTGTAGAACCATAATGGTGACAGATATGGCCCATGTGAAGGCTTCTCATTCTCCCACAGGCAAATGAGCAAGAGAAACACAATGAAATCTGCTTAATGGTACTCATGTTGGAGCAGTGAGACAAAGAGAGCATGTACAAATGTGTAAGAATTTAGCTGGAGAGTCTTAGATGCCTGTGCCACCTCTATTGCTGGTGATAGTTCCTTTTCTTAACAAGAATATTGATTGGCCACACTGAGCATCCAGGACTGAAGATGCATGACCTGCATCCTCTTTAGAAATTCCTCCCCTGTGAGATACCCACCAGCAGCAAAGAGAGGGCAGGCAAGTGTGAACTGCGTTGCATTTTTACAAAAGCTCTTAGAAGAAGAAGAACTCTTCATTCCAGTCTATTTCCCACCAGCATGTTTCTAGAATATTTGGGATGAGGAACACATATATATGTGTGCATATATTTTGGGGACAAGAAGAGAGACTAAAGAGAAAGCCAGGGAGAAAGAAGGAGAAAATCTTGATGACAGACTCTGCGCAGGAAGGAAGGGGAACATGAAAGCTGAGAGTGAGCACTGAGACGGTGAAAAAGAAAAAGGTCTTGCTTATGTAAAAGGAGCCAAGATGAGGACTCCCAGAAAGAGAAAGTGATGGTGGACACATGAGCAGCAGGAGAGGAGAGAGGAAGGCATGGTGGATGCGCACAGCAGGACGATGGCAGCCTCTTGGGGAGCCCAGGAGTCTCCGCCGTCCTCTGCAGAAGGAGGGGGTGTGAGTGTGAGACAGACAGCAGATGCACACAGCAGGGAGCAGATAAGCATCACAGATTAAGGGGAAGCAGAGAAATTCAGGCTGGAAATGACCTGTTAGGTCATCCTTGCTCCCCACCGATGCCACTACCGTTCTTTTGTCTAGCATATATTTTAAAATGTCTCCTGGATTGCTGCACCCACTCCTTTCCCTCTGAAAGCTTTCCCAGCAGATAATGATTCTTTCCTCAACCTCTTTTTTCTTTCCCCAAAATATACATACAGGACACATAAAGAAAGAAAAGACAGATGGGGGCGGGGAAAACTGAGTCCAGAAACACACCTGTTTAGTGCTCATTAAAACAGCCCGGTGTTTTGGGTGGTACACATTGCCTAAGCAAGCTGCTCTTGTTCTCTCCCACGGGCCTATTCCACAAAGATAATGATCCACACAGCTCCAAAATGCTGTTCAGAGAGGAGTCCCTGGGTTGTGCAAGTGATTAATTCACTTAACTGCTAATCAAAAGGTTGGAGATTCAAATCCATCCAGAGGTACCTCAAAAGAAATGTCAGGTGTTCTATTCTGAAAAATCAGCCAGTGGAAACCCTACAGAGCACAAGTCTACTCTGACACATATGTGATTGCAATAAGTTAAATCAACTCAACAGAAACTGGGTTTTTTTATTCAGAGAACAATGGTAGTTCAGTGGTAGAATTCTCGCCTTCCATGTAGGTGACCCAGGTTCCACTCCTGACCAATTCATGTCCTTCTCTGTGACCACTTGTGTGTCAGTGGATCCTTGTGTGTTGCTATGATGCTGAACAGACTCAATTGAGTTTCCAGAGTAAGACAGACTAGGAAGAAAAGCCTGACAATCTTCTAAAAATCAACCAGTGGCTGTGGATCAAAATTACCCAATCTACAACCAGTCATGGGGATAGCATAGAATTTGGTAGCATTTTGTTCTTTTGTTCATGGTGTCATGGGGTCATGGAGTCAGGGCTAACTTGATGGCAGCTGACAACAACAACATTCAGAGAATTAGTTTCATCTTGATTTTATAAGTGGACAGGGACAGGGAAGGGATAGGAGGTATAGAAAATGAAGTAGAGGAGGAGATAGCATATGAGATTAAAGGAGAGAAAAGTTTGGAAGTGGAGGAAGCTACTTGTAGAGATAAGGAATGAGGATACAGATTGAAGAGTCAGGGTGCTGAAGGGGTATGATAGAATATAAAAACTCCTCTCTCTTGTGATTCAATTGCTCTCGAAATTTTGAAATCATGGTGATATTCTTACATTTGTATTTCTGCTATAAAAATGTCCATATACATTATGGAAGTAACAGGGGAGAAGGTGGGTGTAGCTTCTCAGTGACAACCAAGCACCTTGAAGGAGAGAATCACTAGGGCCTGCAGGATCAAGACCATAGTCCATGGGGACATCAATTGACACAACATAGTACATAAAAATCTTGTTGTATATCCTACTTTGGTTCATACCAACTAGGGTCTTAAAAGCTTTTGAGTGGCCATCTAAGTTGAGACTATTGGTCTCTCCTCATCTGGAGCAAAGGAGTGAAGCAAATTAAAGTTGTATGGAGACAATTAGTCCAAGGATATGATAGACCACAGGGACCTCAGCCTTCATGGTCCTGAGACCAGAACTAGATGGTGCCCGGCTACCAATGCCAACCACTTGAAAAGGGATTAAAATTGGAGATCCTGGGTAGAGTGGAAAGAAAAATGTGGAACAAACCTCAAAAACACAAAAATGACCAGAATACTGGCTGGATAGAGTTGTGGTTAACTAGTGTCACTCTGACAAGAATATACCACAAATGGGATGGCTTGAACAAACAAATTTATTCTCTTACAGTTTGGGAAGCTAGAAGTCTGAGTTCAAAGTGCCAGGCTCTAGGGGCTGTGTGAAAACCCCTTGACCGTGGACTTCAGCTTTGCCTCTTGCTCCTGGCCCAATGAAGCTAGAGGCATCTTTTCACTCAGGCAGCTACTGGCTACTGAGTCTAACAAGCCCAAGATTGACAAAAAAAAAAAAAAAAAAAAAAGCAAAGTCCTGATATTACCAAACCACACAGCAGGCCACTAATTCAAGTCCATTGTAAGTCCCAAGGTTGGAAGAGCATGGCAGGCTGCTGAACAACAATACAGCTACATGCAGGATCCAAACATGCCATAAGCTAGAGACCATTCCCAAAGCTGTTTCTTATATACAGGAAGCAGACCACATACTCAAAGGCAGCTACTCAGCTGCTCACAGTAGATTCCCCCATGGAGTTGATTACCAGTCTCATCATGGGAAATACTACATCCAGCTGCCTAGCCACTCAACCAGTCCTATCCAAGTTGACACAGAAACTTAACCACCACAGATAGAGACTGGTGAAACCCCTGAGACTGCCCTGGGTTTCCTTCAGGCCTAGAGCTGGACTCACTTCCGTGGTGTGGTAATTAAAGTTATGTGTCAGTTTCGCTGGCCCTAGTTTTGAGTGGCTGGACAGCTGGTGGTAGTTATTCCTCATGATGAGACTGGCAATCAGCTCATGGTGGAATCTATCATGAGCACCTGAGTAGGTACTTTAGGGATGTGGTCTGCTTCTACTATATAAGGAAAAGCTTTGGGAATGGTTTCTAACTTATGGTACACTTGAATCCTGCATGTAGCTGAGTCATTGTTCAGCAGCCTGCCATGTTGTCTACTGATCTTGAGACTGTTAATGGGACTTGAATCAATGGCCTGCTGTGTGGTTTGGTAATATTGGGACTGTGCCATGTCATTTTTCCACCTTGGGTTTGTCAGCCTCAGCAGCCAGATGCCTCTAGCTTCAGTGGGCCTGAAGCAAGAGGCAGAGCTGAAGCCCAAGGTTGAGGGGCTTTCACCCAGCCCCTAAAACCTGAGACTTTGAACTCAGACTTCTAGCCTCCAAAATTGTAAGAGAATAAATCTCTGTTTGTTGAAATCACCCACCTGTGGTATTTTCTGTTAGAGCAGCATGAAGTAACCAAAACAGTGGATTAACTCAGTCAAACAGTAGAAAGGCCTACAAGCAGAACACCTACCCCAGAGAGATGCACCCAGCTGCCCTAGGGAGATGAACTCCTTACATTAATCAACCGTGAGATATCAGAAAGGCATCATTTGCATAGAGAGAAAGCTGGATAGATAGGAATGCCTAGATAAGAAGGGCACAGAGAAGAGACAGGCACAGGGAAGAGACAGTCACAGGGAGGAGACAGGAGGAGAGCTTTTTTATTGTTGGGATTGTAATCTGGGCCATGAAACCAAACCTGCACAAACTGTTGAGAGTAAAATGAATCTGCTCTGTAAATTTGTACCCAAATCACAATAAAAAATTAAAAAAAAAAAAAATTGAGATCATGATCAATTGTCAGAAACATTTTCCAACTATTATAGTATTCTCAACTGGGGATTATTTTGCTCCACAGGAGACATTTGACAATGTCTGGAGACATTATTTGTTGTCCCAACTAAGGAAGGAGTAGTGCTACTGACATCTAGTTGGTAGAGGTCAGAGCTGCTGCTAAACATCCTGCAATGCACAGGGCAGCCCCCACAACAAAGAATTATCTGGTCCACAAGTTTAATACTGCTAAGAATAAGAATCCTTGAACTAGACCAAAACCAAACCTCTGGTGGCATAGTGCCTAAGGCATTTGACTATTAACCAGAAGGTTGGTGGTTCAAATCCACCAGCCACTCCTTAGAAGGAAGGTTGGGCAATCTACTTCTGTAGTGATATCACCTCAGAAAACCAAGGAGGGGTCACTATGAGTTGGATCTGACTCCATGGCAGCAGTTCCATTTGTGTTTTGTTACATATATATATGAGCTCTGGTGCCATAGTGCCTAAGGCATTTGACTACTAACCGGAAGGCTGATGGTTCAAACCCACCGGGCACTGCTCAGAAGGAAGATTGGACAATTTACACCCATAGTGATATTACCTTGGAAACCCAAGGAGGAGTCGCTACATGGGTGTGTGTATGTCTGTGTGCGTGTATGTATTTCTCAGCTGAAAGAACTGAAGAAAAACTTCAAGCTTCAAGTAGCAATATTGAAAGATTCTGTGGGCAAAATAGTGAATGATGCAGGAAACATCAAAAGAAGATGGAAGGAATACACAGAATCACTGAATTGGTTGATGTTCACCTATTTCAGGAGGTGGCATATGATTAAGAACCGATGGTACTAAAGGAAGAAGTCAAAGCTGCACTGAAGGAATTGGTGAAAAACAAGGCTCCAGGAATTGATAGAATACCCACTGAGATGTTTCAACAAACAGATACCACATTGTAGGCACTTACTCATCTATGCCAAGAGATTTGGAAGACAGCTAGATATCTGGCCAACTGACTAGAAGAGATCCATATTTGTATCCATTCCAAATAAAGGTGATCCAAAAGAATGTGGAAATTATAGAAGAGTATCATTAATATCACACACAAGTAAAATTTTGCTGAAGAATATTGAAAAATGGTGGTAGAAGTATATTGACAAGGAACTTCCAGAAATGCAAGCTGGATTCAGAAGAGGATATGTAACAAGGGATATCTTTGCTGATGTCAGACAGATTTTGGCTGAAAGAATACTTGAAAGATACCAATTTGTGCTTTATTGACTATGCAAAAGCATTAGATTGTGTAGATCATAAAAAATTATGGATAACATTGAGAAGAATGCGGATTCCAGAACATTTAAATGTGTTCGTGAGGTACCTGTACATAGATCAGGAGGCTGTCATTCGAACAGAACAAGGGGATACTGCATGGTTTAAAAATAGGAAGGGAGTGTGTCAGGTTGTATCATTTCACCACACTTATTCATTCTGTATGCTGAGCAAATAATTCAAGAAGCTGGGCTATATGAAGAAGAACACAGCATCAGGATTAGAGGAAGACTCATTAACAACCTGTGATATGCAGACAACACAACCTTGCTTGCTGAAAATGAGGATGACTTGAAGCACGTACTGATGAAGATTAAAGACTATGGTCGGAAGTAGGGATTACACCTTAGTATAAAGAAAATGGAAATCCTCACAACTGGACCAATAAGCAGCCTCACAATATATGGAGAAAAGATTGAAGTTGTCAAAGATTTCATATTACTTGGTTCCACAGTCAACACCCATGGAAGCAATAGTCAAGACATCAAATCTGCTGCAAAAGACCTCTTTTGCTCTTTGCTGAAGAGCAAAGATATCTCTTTGCAGACTAAGGTGTGCTGAACCCAAGCCATGGTGTATTCAGTAGCTTCATATGCATGTGAAAGGTGGACAATGAATAAGGAAGACCTAAGAAGAGTTGATGCTTTTGAATTGTGGTGTTGGTGAAGTATACTGAAAGGACCATGGACTGTCAGAAGAATGAACAAATCTGTCCTGGAAGAAGTGCAGCCAGAATGATCCTTGGAAGCAAGAATGGCCAGACTTCGCCTCATCTACTTTGGTCATGTTGTCAGAAGGGACCATTCCCTGGAGAAGGATATCATGCTTGGTAAAGTGGAAGGTCAGCAAAAAAAGGAAGGCCTTCAACAAGGTGAGTTGACACAGTAGCTGCAATGATGGGCTCAGGTATAGCAAGGAATGTGAGGCTGGTGCAGGAATGGGCAGTGTTTTGTTCTGTTGTACATAGGGTTGCTATGAGTCAACTGACTTGACAGCACTTAACAACAACAACTATTACACACACACACACACACACACGTATATACATACATACATATATATATATATATATATGTAAACCTAGTTAGTTTTCCCTCCGCTCCCCTCATGTCCCTGGTAACTAACAAAGAAAATTTCTTTCCATATATACTTTTCCTTAACTTTTTATAATAGTGCACTATACAATATTTAGGAGTTCTGGTAGCATAGTGCTTAAGGCACTTGACTGCTAACCAGAAGGCTGGAGGTTCAAACCCACCAGCCACTTCTCAGAAGGCAGGTTGAGCAATCTACTTCTGTAGTGATACTGCCTTGGAAACCCAAGGAGGGGTCTCTATGAGTTGGGTCCAATTCGATGGCACATAACAACAACAACAACAACAATACAATGTGTATCCTTCTGTGACTGACTTATTCCACTCAACATAATGTCCTCCAAGTTCATCCATATTATGCGGTGTTTAGTGGATTCTACATTATTCTTTAGTGTTGCATAGTATTCCATTTTGTGTATGTACCATTGTGTGTATGTACCACAGTTTGATTATTCATTCCTCTTTTGATGGGCACTTAGATTGTTTCCATCTCTGCTATTGTGAATAGTGCTGTAATGGGCATAGATGGTGTACATATATCTATTTGTGTCCTGGCTCTCACTTCTTTAGGATGTATACCTAGTAATGGGATTGCTAGATCAAATGGTATTTCTATTTCCAACTTTTTAAGTAATCACCATAATGATTTTCACAGTGGTTGTATCATTTTACAGTCCCACCAGCAATGTATGAGAGTCCCAGTCTCTCCAGATCCTCACCAGCATTTTTTTATTTTCTGTATTGTTGAACTTTGCTATTAGTGCTGGGATGAGATGTAATCTTATTGTTGTTTTAATTTGCATCTCTCTAATGGCTCTGGTAGAGTAGTGCCTAAGGCACTTGACTGCTAACCAGAAGGCTGGCAGTTCAAACCCACCAGCCATTTCTCGGAAGGAAGGTTGGGCAATCTATTTTGTAACGATACCACCTCGGAAACTCAAGGAAGGGTTGCTATGAGTTGGGTCTGACTCGACGGCACATAACAACAACAACAGTGGCTAGTGATCATGAGCATTTCTTCATGTGTTTGTGAGTCACCTGAATATCTTCTTTGGTGAAATGTCTGTTCATGTCTTCTGCCCATTTTTAAATTGGATCTTTTGTCTTTTTGTTGTTGAAGTGTTGGAGTTTTCTATTAATTTTAGAGATATTTTGTCAGATGTCATTGCCAAATTCCACTTCCCCACCGCCCAATCTGTAGGTTTTCTTTTTACTCTTTTGGAGGAGTCTTTTGATGCACATAAGAACTTAATTTTCAGAAGGCTCCAATCATCTAGTTTATCTTCTACTGTTTGTGCATTTTGGGTTGTGTTTGATAGTCTATTTATGCTGTAAATTACAGTCCCTAAGTTTGCCCCTATTTTTTCTTTGATGCACTTTATAGTTTTAAGTTTCACATTTAAGTCTTTCATCTATCTGGGGTTAGTTTTTGTATACAGTGAGAAATATGGATCTTATTTCTTTTTTTCTGAAAAAGGATATCCAGTTTTATCAGCACCACTTGTTAAAGAGACTATCCCTTTCCCATTTAATGGATTTTGACCTTTTGTTAAAGCTAACTGTAAATGGTTTTATCAGTTTCTGGTTTCTCAGTTCTGTTCAACTGGTCCATGTGTTGGTTGTTGTCCCAATACCAGGCTATTTTGACTACTGTGGCTATATGGTAGGTTTTGAGATCTGGGAGTGTGAGACCTATTTTGTCTTCTTCAGTAGTGCTTTGCTTCTCTGAGGTCTTTACATTTTCCATATAAAATTAGTGATTGGTTTTTCCATGTTCTTAAAGAATGTTGATGGAATATGGATCAGGATTGCATTGAATGTGTAGATTGCTTTGGGTAGTATTGACATTTTCACAGTGTTTAATCTTCCTATCCATGAGCATGATATGTTCTTCCATTTATGTAGATCTCTTATAGTTTCTTGAATTAGTGTTTTGTAATTTTCTTTGCATAGGTCTTTTGTGTTCCTGGTAAAATTTATTCCTAAGTATTTTATCTTTTTGGTAGCTATTGTAAATGGCATTGATTTTCTTATTTCCTTTTCTGAGATCTCTTTGCTGGTGTAGAGGAATCCAACTGATTTTTGATTTTTGATCTTGAATCCTGCCACTATGCTAAATCTTTCAATAGATTCCAGTGGTTTTATTGCTGAGTCTCTTGAGTTTTCTATGTATAGGATCATATCATTAGCAAATAGG
>NW_006921764.1:465542-466838 GCF_000298275.1 Orycteropus afer afer
CATTCTGGCTGCACTTCTTCCAGGACAGATTTGTTCATTCTTCTGACAGTCCATGGTCCTTTCAGTATACTTCACCAACACCACAATTCAAAAGCATCAACTCTTCTTAGGTCTTCCTTATTCATTGTCCACCTTTCACATGCATATGAAGCTACTGAATACACCATGGCTTGAGTTCAGTGCCCCTTAGTCTTCAAAGAGATATCTTTGCTCTTCAGCATTTGTGGTGTAGTGAATTACATGGTATGCCTTTTCTAGTCTTTGTAACTCCCATTTTGCCATGAGCAACTGAGCATATGCTTGTTAAAGTCATTCACCTGGGGCAGCACAAAGTAATCTTCTGGAAAAGTTTGTTCTTTCTCAGGTGTGTAGAACTCTGATGTTGAGATTGGTTGATTTTGCCACTTTGCCAGGCTCAAAATAAACCCTCCTAGAGGCAGAAGGAATAATCTCTCTGACCGCTGGCTGAGAGAGACATGGTGCTGAGAGAGATGTGCTACTGAGAGAGAGAGAGAGAGAGAGAGAGAGAGAGAGAGATGTGTGACTGGAGAGATACCTGGTTGAGAAATGATGGCAGTGGAATCAAGAGGCATGAGACAGAGAGGCAGGCTTACCTGTCCCACCAGAGGCAGAGGCCAGGCCAAGAGGCCAAAGGCCACAGAGGCATGTCTAAGGCCACAACAGAGGGGAGACTGTCCTGTTCGAAGAACTGTATCCTCAGCATGTTCCTGAACTTGAATTGTAGCCTGTTGGTTCCCTAATAAACTCTATAATCTATGAGTTCTCTGTGACCACTACAGTGAATTATTGAACCCTGAAGGGAGGTGGTGGATACCATGAGAGGGATGTTGGTGTCAAGGTTGCTAAGATGGCTGGAGGGTGGCAGCATATCTGGCCTCATAGGAACAGGCCTTGGGCTGCTGATGGTGATTCTGGCTTCCTCTTGTGGAGGTAGAGGAGGTCAGAAGATGCCGCCTCCCTGCCCCTTTAGCAGAACTTTAAAGACATCTTTTGCAGCAGATTTACCCAGTGCAATATGACATCTGATTTCTTGACTGCTGCTTCCATGACTGTTGATTGTGGATCCAAGTAATATAAAATCTTTGACAACTTCAATCTTTTCTCCATTTATCATGATGCTGGTTATTGGTCCAGTTGTGAGAATTTTCATTTTCTTTATGTTGAGGTATAATCCCTACCTCAGATTGTAGTCTTTGATCTTCATCAGTAAGTGCTTCAAGTCATCTTCACTTTCAGCAAGCAAGGTTGTGTCATCTGCATATCACAAATTGTTAA
>NW_006921764.1:468043-487072 GCF_000298275.1 Orycteropus afer afer
TTGTGTGTCAACTTGGCTGGGCCTGGTTGAGTGGCTGGGCAGCTGGTGGTAGTTATTCCCCATGATGAGACAGGCAATCAGCTCCATGGTGGGATCTACCAGAAGCAGCAGAGTAACTTCTTTGGGTATGAGGTCTACTTCCCATATATAAGAAGCAGCTTTGGGAATGGTCTCTAGTTTATGGCATGCTTGGACCCTGCATGTAGCCATGTCATCGTTCAACAGCCTTCCATGCTCTGCCAACTTTGAGACTTACAATGGACTTGAATTAATGGCCTGCCGTGTGGTTTGGTAACATTGGGACTGTGCCTTTTTATTTGTCAACCTTGGGTTTTTCAACCTCAGCAGCCGGCAGCTGTCTGAGTGAAGAAACACCTCTAGCTCCGGTGGGCCAGGAGCAGGAGGCAGAGTTGAAGCTCACGGTTAAGAGGCTTTCACCCAGCCCCTAGAGCCTGGCACTTTGAAGTTGGACTTAAAGCCTTCAAACTATAAGAGAATAAACTCCTGTTTGTTAAAGTCATCCCATTTGTGGTATATTCTTGTCAGAGTGGTACTAGGTAACAAGAACATCTGGTGTGTGTAGGCTTTTTTTTTTTTTTTTTCTGCTTGAAGCTTTATTATTACTTTCCTTCTGGTGTAGGCTGTTTTGGCTGCTCTTTTTCTTATTGTTGGAGATGTTGGGTTAAGTTGTTAATCTTGGATCTTTCTTCTTTTTTGATGTGTGCATTTATTGCTATTAATTGCCCTCTGATCACTGCTTTTGATGTGTCCAAAAGATTTTGATGTGTCCAAAAGATTTTGATATGTTATGTTTCCATTCTCAATTGATTTAAGGATATATATATATATTATTTCTTCTATTACCCAGTAATTTTAAAGAAGGGTGTTATTCATTTTTCTTGTATTTGCTCTTTTTCTGTTGATCTTCCTATTGTTGATTTCTAATTTTATAGCATTGTGATCTGAGAAGGTGCTTTGCAGTATTTCAACGGTTTTTAATTTATTAAGTCTTTCCTTGTGGACTAACATATGATCTATCCTGGAGAATTTTCCATTTTCCCTGAAAAAGAAAAAAAACATATATTGTGGTGTTGTTGGTGAAGTGCTTTGTAGATATCTATAAGGTCAAGTTGGTGGATTGTATTGTTTAGTTCTTCTGCTTTCTTATTGAGTTTCTAGTTGTTCTATCTTTCATTGAAAGTGGTATAATAAAATATTGTACTATTACTGTGGAGTCATCTATTTGTCTTTTCAATTCTGTTAAAGTCTGATTTATGTATTTTGAGGGTCTTTCATTGGGTGCATAGATATTAATTATGGTTATGTCCTGTTGTTCAATTGATCCTGTAATCATTATATAATGTCCTTTCTTGACTTTTATGGTGTCTTTTGTCTTAAAGTCTATTTTATCAGAAATTAATATTGCCACTCTTGGTCCTTTTTTTTTTAAATTGATATTTGCTTGATATATCCTTTTCCAACCTTTGATTTTTAGTCTATTTTTGTCTTTTTGTCTAAGGTGAGTCTCTTATAGATACCACATTGATGGATCATGTTTTCTTATCCAGTCTCCTACTCTCCATCTCTTGAGTGGTGCGTTTAATCTATTTACATTCAGTGTAATTATCAACAAGTATAAATTTGTTATGTGTTTTGTTGTTGTTGTTGTTGTGTTGGTCATTTCTTTGGTCCCTATAATTTTCTGTGCTGACCTCATTTTGTTTATGAATCATGTTATTATTTCCTTCGTTGCTCTTGTTTTAGTATTTGATAAGTATTTGTGTCTCCTTTTTTTCATTTTGATGAGAATATTTATTATTTTTCTTTGTGATGACACTGTGATTAATCATTTTCTTTCCAAGTTTAGAACAGTCTGTTCTGTCTGGCAATTGTCTTGACTTCCTCACCATTTGGAATTCCACACCTACACTGTTTATTCCCTCTTTTTGGCTTGTAGTTGTCCTCATTTAACCAATTAATGTCTCCGATTCCCTATTTATAGTATTGTAAGCTTATTTAATGTTGTATAATTCTATTACTGGATTTTTTTCTGGGCTATGTTGTCATATGTGTTCATCATTGGTTGTTGTCTGCTGTTGTTTGTTCTCTGTCCGAAGGACTGTCTTTAGCATCTCTTATGACATTGGTCTGGTTTTAACAAATTCCCTTAATTTCTGTTTATCTGGAAATGTCTTAATTTCACCATCATATTTGAGGGACATTTTTTTCTGGGTATATAATACTTGGTTGGTGTGTTGGTTACCTCTGTCCTGCTAACAGAAGATACTACAAATGGGAAGGCTTTAACAAACAGGAGTTTATTCTTAAAATTTTTGGAGGCTAGAAGTCTAAGTCCAAAGTGCCAGGTTCTAGGGGCTGGGTGAAAGCCCCTCGACCTTGGAATTCAGCTCTGCCTCTTGCTGCCAACCCACTGATGCTAGAAGCATCTCTTCACTCAGGCAGCTACTGGCTACCGAGGTTAACAAGCCCAAGGTCAACAGATAAAATGGGGTAGTCCCAATGTTACCAAACAACATGGCAGGCCATTGATTCAAGTCCATTGAAAGTCCCAAGATTGCCAGAGCATGGCAGGCTGCTGAACTCAGCTACATGCAGTGTTCAAGTGTGCCATAAGCTAGAGATGATTCCCAAAGCTGCTTCTTATATATGGGAAGCAGACCACATCCCTAAAGCAGCTACTTAGCTGCTTGTGGTAAATCCCACTGTGAAGTTGATTTCTAGTCCCATCATGGGGAATAACTACCACCAGCTGCCCAGTCACTCAACTAGGCCCAGCCAACTTGACACACAACCTTAACTACCATAGTTGGACTTTTTTTTTTTTTCCGGGCTTCATATGTTTCATCCCATTGCCTTTTCACCTGCATGGTTTCTGCCAGAAAATGAGACCTTAGTCTTATTGCTGCCCATTGTAAGTCACTTTTCATTTTCCTTGCACTGCTTTCAGGATTCTTTCTTTGTCTTTGGTTTTGGTGAGTTTATTTTATGTCTTGTTGATTTTCCTCTGGGGTCTATCCCATTTGGGATTCCTTGAACTTCTTGAATGGATATCTTCTCATCTCATTATATTAAGGAAATCCTCTTCCAACAAATTTTCAATAATTTTCTCTGTGGTTTTATTTGTCTCTTCATGTTCTGGAATTCTGATTACAAGTAATTTATTCCTCTTGATGCTACCTCACATGAACCTTAGGCTTTCTTCATTTTGTTTTGGTCTTTTTTTCTGATTGATCCCTCAACAAAGTAGTATTGAGATATCTGTCTTCTATCTCATTAATTCTGTCTTCCATTGATTTAATTCCACTCCTTTTCCCATTCAATGTGTTATCTATTTCTGAAATGTTAGTATTAAACTTCTGGATTTCTATTTGTTGTTTTTGTATCATTTCTAATTTTTATTTACTTTATCAGTTTGTTCTTGTATTGTTTCCTAAATTATTTTAGACTTTTTTCTGTATTTTCCTTGATCTTCTCTCAGTGCATTGAAGATAACACAATTTAATTCTTTTGAATTCCTTGTCAGGGAGTTCTGATGCTGTTTCTTTCTCAAGGATGTTTCCTGGGTCTGTGTCCTGGTCCCTTGTTTGTATTACTTTATCTTGCTCCCTTGTATGGACTGGGATGGTCAATTGTCTCTGAGACATTGTGTTGTTGTTGTATTTATATTTATTTGGTAGTTGGATGTTGGTGTAATTCACCAAAGATTTTTCCCCCCTTTATTTTATTTTGATATATCTGTGTGAGCAGGGTACTGTGCTCCTCTATTTGCTAGTTTGCAGCACTTAAGCCCTCACCACCTGTCTCCTGGTGGGTGTCATAATGGAAGTGTGTACACAGATCTCTCTTAGCTGTTTGTGAAGTGTAGTTGAGGCTGAGTTGGGCCAGTGTTGGCCACCATCTATCATTGGTCAGTTGGTGCAGAAGCAAGGGGTGGCCCTCACTCAGTGGGTGACACTGCAAGAAATGCAGGTATGGTTTAGTCATATGGGAACGATTGTTGTTCTCCACTCAGTTAGACAAAATAAAATAAAACAAACTACCAAAAAATAATAATAATAACAATCACAAAAAAACAAACTATGTAAACAAACAGGAACAAATGCAAAAAAAAAAAAAAAAAGTAAAGGCAATACATAAGAAGGAAAACAATTGTATGTATATATATATATATACATATATATATATATATAAAATAAGACAAAAGATAATGAGAAAAAAGTAGACAAGCAAACAAAACCACAGTATCTTTTGAGGGGGAAATGAGGGTAAAGACCAAGAGTAGAAGAATAGTAAAGAAAACTACAAAAGGGAAAACAAGGGGTGGGAAGAACCAAAAGAAGGAAAAGAATGGAACCAGGATAAGGGAAGAGGAAAAATAAAATAAAATAAAAAGAAAACAAGAACCAGCTTAGGGAAAGAGAGAGAGAGAAAAAAAAAAAAAAAAAAAAAAAGAGAAAAGAGGAAGAGAAAAAGAATAATTTAAAAACAAACAAAAACAAATCTGGGGGTGGGGTATGAGGCTGGACACCCAGGTTCTGTTAGGGCACACAGACCAGAATGGACTTCCTACTGGTTCAGAAGATGAGTAGAGGCAAGGTACGGTCACACCTCTGTTCACCAAGAGGGTATGGGGTATAAAAGTAACAAGGGAAACATCACACCTTTGTAATCATCAGCATCCAGTGTGGTTGTCCATGCTGTCCTTGGCACATGGAGTCTATTCTTAGGCTGCAGCCTAGATCAGAATGCCACTTGCAAATATTCAAAATGGCTGTACCCTCAGGATTGCTGGCAGCCCACAGCCCTGTTTATCTCCTTCTTTGCTGTTTTCCTTTCTAGTTGTCAGCCACTAGAGCTATTGACTACATGGTCCTTGGTGAGCAGAGCTGATTTTTAATTTGCTGCTACATTGTAATGCCATTTGTAAATATTCAAATTGGTCATTCCATCAAGACAGCAACAGTCTGCAGCTCCATTTGTCTCCTTATTCCCTGTTTTCCTTCACATTCTTCTACTGGTTGGTATTTAATCCACTTCTTTATCCTTCCCTTCAAAGCTCAGGATTATCTTCTGTATCTGTTTCAGTTGGTTTATCATTTCCTTGTAGCAGAGGGTCTGTGTAGCTTGTCTGCCTATTCCACCATCTTGCCAGAAGTCTGCCTTTCCTGTCTTTTTAATGGCCTTTTGCATTTTTCATGTGTGATTTCCTTGATGTCATTCCACAACTTGTTTGGTCCTCAGTCATTGGTGTTCGGTGCATCACATCTGTTCTTCAAATGGTCTGTAAATTCAGGTGGGATATAGTCAAGATTGTATTTTGGCTCTCATGGACTTGTTTTAATTTTTCTCAGCTTCAACTTGAACTTGCATATGAGCAATTGATGGTCTGTTTCACAGTCAGCTCTTGGCCTTGTTCTGACTGTTATACTGATTTTCTCTATTGTTGATTTCCACAGATGTAGTCTATTTGATTCCTGTGTACTCCATCTTGTGAGGATTATGTATAGTCACCATTAATGTTACTGATGAAAGATATTTGTAATGAATAAGTCGTCGGTCTTGCAAAATGCTATCATGTGGTCTCTAGAGTCAATTATTTCACCATGGTCATATTTTCCAACTACCAATGTTGCTTTTTTGTTTCCCTTTTGCATTCCAATCAACAGTAATTATCAATTCATCTTGAATGCATGGTTAGTCAGTTTCAGACTGGAGAAGTTGATAAAAATCTTCAGTTTCTTTGTCTTTGTCTTTAGTGGTTTGTGCATAAATTTGAGTAATGTTAGTATTAATTGGTCTTCCTTGTAGGTGCGTGGATATTATCCTATCACTGACAGCATTGCACTTCAGGATACAACTTGAAATGTTCTTTTTGAAGATGAATGAGATATCATTCCTTTTCAATTTGTCATCCCTGGAATAAAAGATCATATGCTTAATTCAAACAAACAAACAAACAAAAAAGTAGGGTGATACTATAATGTATCTCACGTAAAGTTTTTAATTTACTTTGACAAGTGGGAAAAACAGGGAAGTGATTAAAGAATGTGAGTATATAGTCTTGGTTTGCATTTAATAAGTAATAAACCTAAAGGCATATAAACAACAACAAAAAGATCTCTCTTGAGTATACAGAGTCTCTTGAAATAAGCATGCAATACAGCTTTCCTCTTGACTCTTGGTCTCAACTCCATAATTTTCAAATAAAATCCATTAGTACTAATTTGAAGAAGATAGAAAGTCCTGCTGGTATTCTTTAAATGGAAAGTTTTACATTCTTCTCCTTTTCTCCTCCATCAGCTCTCTCAAATGTATATGTCTCACTCTCTCACTAATTTATGCAACTTTCAGAAGGAATTGCTGTCCAGAATGAACTTGTAGTGCACATTGTGCTCTGGCTCCATTTGCTAGTGTCATTCAACACACTGAGCCCTTCCTGTCAGCTACCCATACAGGTCAGGAAGCCTTCCAACATTTACCTACTAAAAGGGATTGTCTGCTTTACAGATCACATACTGATCCTTGAGACCAAATAGGATGAAATTACTGCTGCTCTTCCAAACTCACAAAAAGATGTGTGTCTTGGGACCATGTGAGAAGAACAGTGAAGGAAAGATCGGTGGATACCATGCAGAGAATGGGGCCCAAGGTTTCAGTTTATAATTAGGAGACAGTAGAGTGCAGGAAGTAGTGACTGTTCAGTAATAGAATTCTCCCCTTTGATGTGGGAGACCTGTGTTTCTTTCCTGGCCAATAATACATCTTATGTACAGCTACCATCCATCAGTGTAGGTTTGCATATTGTAATGATGCTGAACAGGTTTCAGTAGAGCTTCCAGACTAAGACTAACTAGGAAGAAAAGCCTGGTGATCTGCTTCTGAAAATAAGTCAGTAAAAACCCTATGGATCACTACTGCCCAATCTGCAACTGGTCACAAAGTTCTATTGTGGGTGTGGTCACCATGACTTGTGGCTGATTCAACAACAGTAAACAAGAATAGAAGAGTGGACAGATTAGAATGTTAAGGCAGACAGAAACTCAAAACTAAACCCACTGCCATCAAGTTGATTCTGACTCATAGTTACCCCCACTGGGTTTCCAAGGCTATAATGTTTATGGAGGTAGATTGCCTTGTCTTCTTCCCACAAAGTAGCTGGTGGGTTTGAACTTCTGACCTTCTGGTTAGCAGCCAAATGCCTTACCCACTATGTCACCAGAGCTCCTTTAAGGCAGACAGAGCTAGATTTAATTTGTGCTCTGCCACTTACTGGCTGGATGACTTTGACTTGTACCTTAAGTTCTCTGACCATTGGCTTCTCATATAGAAAATGGAGGCAATTATACCTTCACAAGAGAGCTGTGATGATTCACTGAGATAATCTGTTATGGGTTGAATAGTGCCCCCCAAAAAGGCTTGTTGAAGTCCAAACCCCTGAACCTATGAATGTGACCTTATTTGGAAATGGAGTCCTTGAAAATGTTATCAGTTAATGTGAAGTTATACTAGAGAAGAGTGGGTCCTAATCCAGTCATAGTGGTATCCCACAAAAGAGTGAAGGAGGCAGAAGAAGGATGCCATGTGACACTGCAGCTTCGAGCCAAAAAAAGCCTGGAGATGCCAGAAGCTGGGAGAGAGGCATGGAACAGATTTTCCCAGGAGAAATCAACAGAGTCAACAACTTGATCTTGGACCCCAAGTTAACAGAACTGTGAGATAATAAATTTCTACTCTTATAAAACACCCATTTTGTAATACTTAGTTGAGGCACCCCTAGGAAACTAATACATGATTCATAGAAATTACCTATACAGTGCCTAGTAGTCAACACTCAACATACATTAGGTTTTTTTTTTTTTTTTTGCATTACATTTGGCACCCTAAATCGTCTCCTCTCCCAGTTATGTTTGAGTGAGCAATACATTAAATAAGAAATTTGTCACAGGTATGATGGTGTGGTTACAAGAATCTGAATCTGAGGTGAGGAAAATTGAACGAGAAATAGGAGGTGGGGGCAGGAGATGAGTAGTTCAGTTTGGGGCATGTTAATTTTGAAATAATTCTGAGATATTCCGGAGGAGAGCTAGCAGTCAAAACTTCTGAAGACATGGCAATTTAGAAGCTATTAACATATAGTGGGAGTAGTTGAAGAGAATAAGGAAAGCAACTCATCAAACCCCAAGGGCAAGTTTGAGGACAAGCTGAGAACAGGTGCTCTGGGAGACAGAGACTGGTTCTGGTAACAGCAGAACAAAGAGAATGTGGCCATCGGGGCCAAAGGAAGAAAGAGTTTCAATTAGCCCAGTGTTGCCAATATTGCCAGATGTAGCAGCATAGTCCAGTGAGACAATGAAAATTGTTCCTTAAAATATTTAAATATTGAGCATATTGGTGAACTGGATAGAAACATTTCCAAAAGGCAGAAGCCAGAACACTGTGGGAATAATGGAAGATGAAGAGGTGGAAACAATGAACCCTATTTCACTAAGGAAGGTTACAACAAGAGGATGCAGGGTCAAGTGTGAATTGTATATTTTGGGTAGAGAAGACCTGAGTATGTACAGAGACTGAGGAGAAGAAAAACTTAAGAGAGAGGAAGAGGTTGAAGACAGAAGAAAAGGGCAGTTGTTGGGGGAGAATTGAGGGAAGTGGATTAGGAGCACAGGAGGCCTTGGCCTTAAACAAAAGGGAATGGTCCAGCCTCTTGAAGTTGGACCACGTGAAGGCAGATAGATGTGAGATGGAAAAAGATAAATGTGAGATGGAAAAAGATTGTGGATTAAGGGAGCTCACGCCTTTTTCCCAATAAGGTTTGTTGAGATTTTAGAGTAATAATTAAAAATTTTTTATGTTTTCAAGGCACTGTCTTCAGGGGTAGTGGTGTTTCTGTGGTAGAATTCTCATCTTCCACGCGAGAGGCTCAGGTTCAATACCTGGCCTATGCACCTCATACACAGCCATGGCTCATTTGTTAGTGGAGGCATTGTAGTGTGTTATGATGCTGAACAGGTTCCAGCAGAGTTTCCAAACAGACTAGGAAGAAATGCCTGGCAATCTATTTTCACTATTCAGTTAATGAAAATCCTATGGATAATAATAGTCCAAGCCACAACAAGCCTTCAGGGTGGTGAAAGACCAGGCAGCATGTTGTTCCATCGTGCATGGGATCCTCATGAGCTCAGCATGAGCTAGGACAGATGCGATGGCAGCCAGTAACAAGGTAGTTTCTTACCTAGGGTACTTGTTTAGCTCTAGGCCTCTTTCTCATCCTGCATATGTCCTGCAAGCATATGGAAGGCTCCCATAATGACTGGATCTTACCCATATTATTGCCCAGTCTTCTCCAAATTTTGACCTTGTGTGTGTGTGTGTGCAACTTAAGCATTCAAAGATGTAAGCTCCATCAGTTTCTTAAGAAAATATTGATTCAACAGCAAGTTCATAAGCCCCTTCTAGGAGCTAAGTCTGTGAGTAAAATAACTGTCTTGATGCTCATGGAGCTTTCTGTCTGGTGAGGGTAATAGCACAGCTAAATATGAATTACAAATGATGGTAAGTCTGTGAAAGGAAAGCACAGGGTATGGGAACAGGGGATAACAGAAGAACTCTGTTGCATCTACAAAGTCGGAAAGATGTCCTTGAGGAAGAGACATTTGACCCAAGAACTGAAGAAGGAATAGAAAATAGCTAGTCAAAGTCCATTGTGGGGGAAATGGTTGTGTGGTGCAGGTGAAAGGAAATGATGTGAACAATACTCCAGGTGGAGGGAACAATTTGATTAATAGTGCCAAGACAGCACAGGAAATGATGTTTTGTTTTCTTTTGTTTTGTTCTCAAAGAACTAAAAGACCACTTATTTGAGCAAAAGATGGAAAGAGAAAAGCACATAGAATTAATTGAAAGAAGAAGACAAGACCAGATCATACTAAGCCTGTTGGTCGTACTGACAGTTTTGGCTTCTATGACGAGTGCAATGGGAAGCTATCAAAGAGTTTTAAGTTGTATGTTAGGGTGGGGGTAGGGAGGAACATGATCAGATTTGCTATTGTTATTTGCTTTTTCAAGAAGATTCCTCTTGTAGCTTTGTGGAGAACCCTTGAAGAACATCAAGAGTAGAAGTCGAGCAGGACAATCTGCTAGAGACTGCTGCAGTTGTCCTGGTAGAAAGGATGGCAGTTCATATGAGCATGGTGACAGTGGCTTTGGAGAATAGAGGATGGACTTCAGATCTATGTTTGGACATAGAATCAACAAGACTTGGCCAAAGGTGTAAGAGAGCAGGATCTTTCAGGGATTACTCTCAGGGTCTGACTCCACTGAGTTCAGATGAACTAGATCATACTTTGACACCCCAACATCCCACAGTAGTATGGTCTCCTTATCTTACAAATCTAGGTTGATGAATCTATGTCTTAAATTCAATTATATTAACCATCTGAATTATTACGTCTGAATAAAGGAATATTGGTCTTTGTTTCTTCTAATATCTTTTTCTCAAGCTTCAGGAAAGCATCTGTTTTAATTGCTTAAGATTGATTAACAAGCCTGGAACCATGTTATGCCCATTCTTTGTGTTCTTAGGCAAGTCATTTGTTCATCCCAGTTTTAGTATCTTCTTTTGTAGAGTCAGAAATTCTCAATTCCCTCATTTCTAGGGCTCTACTGAGATTGAATTAAAATGATACAATAAAGTCACATCATGTGAAGAAATTATATTCTAAAATCAGTACTTGGAATCACCTATGTATCCAATCAAACATTTCGATCTAATCTAGTTGCAGGAAAGTCAGGGGACAAGGGAACACATTAATTAGTGAGAAGAAACAATCAGATAAATTCAGTATGTGGGTTATCCTATATCGAGCCTGCTCTCTTAAACAGTCAATATTACGGGGAAAAAGCAAAGTAAGAGACACATAAACTAAATGCAGTGTATGAAACATGATTCCATCTTGGTTTGTGAAAAAAGAAGAAAAAAAAAAAACCTAACTAAAAGTTGGTTATAAAAGTTCTGCTAAGGAAAATTGGGCAAATTTGAATGTAGGTGGAATGGCTCATATTAGGGAATCACTGTTACTTTTGTTAAGGTGTGACAATGGTATCATGGTTATATAGGAACCCTTGCTTCCATAGTGATACCGTCTTGGAAACCCAAGGAGGCGTAGCTATGAGTTGGGTTCAACTCGATGGCATATAACAACAACAGCTTATTGCATGAGCTGCATTTGGAAGTTTCAAGGGCAAAGTGACATGATGTTTGCGAGTTGTAACAATTTCATGAAAAATATGGCTATATAGAGAGAGATAAAACATACACATACAGCACAATCTGAGCACTTGTTATAGATACTGAATAAATGAGTTTCCATTGTCCTATTTTTTCAATTATTTTACGTACTTGAAATTTTCAGTTTGAAAAGTCAGAATGAGAGGTAAAAATTGAATATGGGTAAAATTCCCTCCAGGGTTATCAGACGAAGACATTGATTTCTGTTTAGGGTCCATGTTGTATGAAAAAACTATGTGTCTTTAAACACTAGACTCATACTTAGCATAGGAAGATGCTGACAGTATGAGAAGCCCTGGGGTTCTGAGAACAAGGACCAGCAGCAGATTTGAGTCTCCCACATCACATCACTTGGAGATCTGTGTTCAGGAACTGGCACGGAAGGCAGAAGCACTTGCACTATGCAAATTGTTAATTTCTCTCTTGGTCACTAGTTTTGCCTAGCTGGTATAGTTGAATCTACTAAGAATTCAACACATGCATGAGGCAAATAAAAGATCATTTTTTTGTAAACTGTGCAACACTGTGTATATAAAATACATTTATAATCTATTAAATATTATTTTGGGATATTCATGGTTCAATGGTAGAATTCTCATCTACCACGCAGGAGACTTGAATTCAACTCTTAGGCAGTACATCTCACGCACAGCAATCCCACGCCCCTCATTGGAGGCTTGTGTGTTGCTGTGATGCTGAACAGCTTTTTAGTGGATTTCCCCAACTAAGACAGACTAGGAAAAAAGGCCTGGAGATCTACTTCTGAAAATCAGCCAATGAAAAGCCTGGGGATCCCAGTGGTCTGATCTGCAACCGAGCATGGAGATGGCACAGGATCAGGAAGCATTGTGTATGTTGCAAATGAGGTCGTCATCAGTTGGGAGCTGACTTGACCATATCTAACACCAACAAACATTATTTGAATGGTGTATCCCCTCATCATTTCACACCACGTAATCCTTGTCTTTTTATTCTGTTCCGACTGACCTTCATCATCTTTGTTTTCTTTTGCTTAGAAACCCAATGCTTTAATTTTGGAGGAGGGTAGAATCTTAACCATGTGTCTGGTTTCTAGGCTGTGTCTTTATGGGCTAAGACTTATAATACAAAATTACAAATATAAGAACAGGTATAAAGGTGAATATTTATTTAGAAGGAGAAAAGAAATCACAGCAAATTAGCTTTTTTTTTTTTAATTTTTTTTTTTAACTGCCAAAGTCTACAAACATAAAAATTCTGGAACAAAAAATTAAAAACATAATTAACTTCCTGACCATCTTAATTAGCTTTCTTCAGAGAATCAGAACTAATAAAAGATAGAGATAAAGAGATTGATTGATTTTAAGGAATTGGCTTACACGACTGGGGATACTGGGGAGACCAGCAAGTCTGAAGTCTGAAGGTCAAGCAAGAGGCTGGGAACTCCAGCAGTCTTGTTTCTGAAATCTGTAGCCCAGGTTTTGAGCTGGAAATTCAAGCAGAATGTCTATTTACAATCTTGAAACAGAATCCTTCTCTTAAAGGCAATTTCAGTTTTTGCTCTCAAGACATTTAACTTATTGGATGAGGCCCACCTATATTATGAAGGGTAAACTACTTCACTGAAGGTCAACGGATTTAAATATTAATAGATGTAATTCACTCATCTTCACTCAGAATCTAGACTAGTGTTTGGCGATACAGCCTACATAAGTTGACACATACACTTAACCATCACTCTGACACATACCTGTAATACTTTTTCCCCTCACATTTCTTTTTCTCTCTTTCTTTCTTTTTTGGCTGCATTTATTAGCTTTTCCTCTGTCAACAATTTTGCAAAGTTATTTTCTTTGGAGAAAATGAAAAGCTAATCCTGCCTTTCCTCCAGGGTGGCTGATTGCATTCATTATTGAGAGATGTGAAAAGTTTCTCTCATCCTAACAATTTGTTATTCGTAATGTCATATACATTTTTAGGATTATTACTGAATTGAGGAAAGCTTCTATTAAGGTTCTTTTATAGATGAGCTATGAGATTTCAGATCATTTCAAGATTTTCTGTGCAATGATTAATCATATAAATTCTCTTTGAGTTGACAACATTCATTAACTGGTTTTTTGTGAATGTTAATATGAGTTTTTGTTGTCACTGCCCTAGGTGAATAGCACAGTGGGCAATAGGAATATTTCTAGAAACCGTTTCTATACCAATACAGCTGGCAAGAACAGAAATGACAGGCAACCACACAAATATACATATTCTACTAATCTCAAACTAAATGGATCTTCAACTCAATTTCTTCTTTGTTGGATCTCAAGCATGCCCCCTGACACTCCAACATCATTGAGTACAAAAAGAAATGTGATGAGAAAATCAGAAGGGAATGAGACAATAGTGGTTAAACTGCAGTATTTTTGCAGGTTTTGTATAAGCATATGAAGATGTCAACACATTGCTGGGGACCCTCCCATGACCTTGGAAAGACCCTATGCAAATGAAGCACCCTGAAGTCTATGCAAACGAAGCACCCTGAACTCAATAGCTTCATGTTAAATCCTACTCTGCTTCAGGTAAGCTTTAGTTTCATTTCACAGAATCATGTAGTAGAGTTTCCTGCTCATAAAAAACAAACCAAACTCACAGCCATAGAGTCACTTCCCACTCATAGCGACCTCCATTGGTTTTCCAAGGCTGTAAATCTTTATGGAAATAGATTGTCCCATCTTCCTTCTGCAGAGTGGCTGGTGGGTTTGAACCACTGCCTTCTGGGTAGCAGCCAAATGCCTTGTCCACTACATTTTTATAATGGGCTCTTAATAGTTGTTAAAGTTAATTTAGATTTAAGTTGATTTTTTTTTTTTGAAAATATTTTATATAGTATTATATAAGTTATTTAAAAACCTCAAATAAAACACTCCATGATGAAAATATTTCTCAAATGTTATTATTAAAGCTTCTCTCTATAAACTTATGTATCTCCAAAGAATCTTCTGATGCTGTGGTTCTGACCTGACTACACATGAGAATCTCTTGGGATATTTTTTGAAAAGATACTGATGGGTGTGACATGAGCATTGATAGTTTTAAAATTCTCTCCAGGTGATTCTGATGTTCAGCAAGAATTTATATCCACTATTTTAATGGTTGAAATTATTTTCTTTCTTCATTTTTATTTGTTTGTATAAATGTCAAAATATTATTCTGGTTCTCCCCAGAGTCTTTTGAATGAAACATTAAGAATATGATCTTCAGGAAATGTGTTAGACATGCCCAGGACGATAGGCATTATGTAAAATATATCTTCTCTAGAAAGGAAATATTCTGATTAAAATTCCTGTTTCTGTAGAATGCAGTGACATGGTGTGCTGAGAGGACAAGATATGAACCAGACCATATGAATAGATCTTAATTAAAAATAAAATTAATTTTCATATGGAGAATCCTCTGTTGCACTTAAGACAAATGCAATTTTGTTCATATAATATAGGGTACCTTTAAGGGGTCAGCTACAAGGATGTGTCCAACATGATAAATCTAGATCATCAGATACCCATGCCTTCTCAGTGTGGCTCAGGTAGCCTATTGAGTTAGGCAGAGCACCAACTGGCTGCTGCTGTCTCCTCACTTAGGGAAACAGACTGCTTTACAAATAATTAATATTTGCTTGTTCAGTTTGTCCTTATTGGATATATTGCTTTTATTTCTTCTCAAATGGCTAAATTGAAATATAAATATAATAATGTTTATGGTGTTGAAAAATTAGAATTAAGAACTCTCATAGGTGAACTATTTAATGCTTTCAGAGGTTATTTTGAATACCACATTAATCTCCATGTTTTCATAGAAATGCTTTCATTTTCTTAAGTAAATTAAGAAATTCACCACATGTCTTCCTGGCAGTTATTACATGCAAACCTTGCAAATGTTTTCAATAAAACATTTTTATATACATTTAAAAGTATATATTCTGTGTGCAGTCCTCTCTAATCTTGAAAAGTAATCTTGCTGTAATATAAAGAAGATTCCTCAAACGTGAAACTGGCCCATGATGGTCTGATTTCATAGGTTTACTGCTGAGCAGCTGAGGTACTGAAGTGGTTTCCAACCCAAGGAGGATTTATAACATGGTAGAAGGAAACAACAACATAAAGAATGTCAAACTGAAATAAATTCTATAATAAAAAAAGCAAGCATTTGAACTTGCTCTATGTTACAGCCAAAGCATTTCTTTCTGTTTTGATCACTCAGAACCAGGCAGGGGTTGGGGGTAGAGGGAGTCTTAAAGCTGTAATGACAGCATCTCTGATCAGATATATATCCCTTGGAGCAGGTAATAGGGCTGCAAAGTATGTTCTTAGACTGTATCAAGAGGGAAAGGTGTCTCGATCCAGGAGAAAAGAGAAGCCAGAAGTACAATTTCATGCATCAACAGCGAGTATTCAAGAATAAGCCAACAAGAATAAATGGACCCAAATGGAAGCCAGGAAGGATTTTACATTACTTGCTAGACTATTTTAAACTTGCTGGTTACTTAGAGTGGGAGGTGGCCTGGTCAGAATGTCAGACTCTGAACTTTTCCACCGTAGTTTGGAGAAATCTTCCTAAAACAAATAGCTTATTACTGTAATCCTTTGCTTAAAACATACATCAGTTTCTCAAATTTCAGAACTAAATACATAGATTGCTAAAATATTTTTAAATATAAGCCCCTTGCCTTCCTCTTCTACCACTCATTTGTCAGTTTGTCATACTCTGTTAGCTTGTCTGTTGCTGTGATACTGGAAGCTATGCTACAAGTATTTCAAATACCATCAGGATCATCCATGTTGGATGAGTTTCAGTGAAGTTTCCAGAGAAAGACAAAGGAGGAAGACCTGGTGATCTACTTCTGAGAAAACCGGCCAGCGAAAACTTTATGAATAGCATCCAAACATTGATACAGTGATGGCTAATGAGCTCCTCAAATTGGAAGTCACTCAAAATACAACTGGGAAGGATCTTCCTCCTCAAAGTAGAGTTGATCTTAATGATATGGATGAAATAGAACTTTCAAGAGCTTCATTTACTGATGGGCCCTCACACGAAATGAAAAGAAACACCTGCAAACATCTATTAATAATTTAAATGTAGAATGTATGAAGTATGAATCTAGGAAAATTGAAACTCATCACAAATGAAATGGAATATATTAAGATCAAAATGCAAGGCATTAGTGAGATGAAATGGACTGGGACTGGCCATTTTAAATCAGACAAACTTATTTGTGCTGTTACTCTGGGAATGACAAATTGAAGAAGAATGGTGTCACTTTCATCATCAAAAAGAACAGTTCAAGATCTATCCCGAAGTACAATGCTGTCAGTGATAGAATAATATCCATAAGCCTACAAGGAAGACCTGTTAATATGACTATTATTCCAATTTACACACCAACCACTAAAGCCAAAGACAAAGAAATTGAATTTTTTTTAAATCAACTTCTGCAGTCTGAAATTGATCAAACATGCAATCAAGATGCACTGATAATTACAGATGATTGGAATGCAGAAGTTGGAAACAAAGAAGAAAGATCACATAATAGAATTTTGCAAGATCAGTAACTTATTCTTGCAAATATATTTTTTCAACAACATAAATGGTGACTATACACATGAACCTCACCAGATGGAATATGCATGAATGCAACTGAGTGAGGAGATGGGGAAGCTCAATATCATCAGTCCAAATTAGACCAGGGGCTGACTGTGGAAGAAACCATCAATTTCTCAAGTTCAAGTTGAACCTGAAGTAAATCAAAACAAGTCTATGAGAGTCAAAATATTACCTTGGTTATATTCCACCTGAATTTAGAGATCATCAGAAGATTAGACTTGATCCATTGAACACCACTCACTGAAGACAAGTTGTGGGATGACATCAAGGTCATCATACATGAAGAAAGCAAGAGGACATTAAAAAGACAGTAAAGAAAGAAAAGACCAAAATGGATGTCAGAAGGCACTCTGAAACTTGCTATTGAAAGTAGCATAGCTAAAGTGAATGGAAGACATGATAAAGAGCTGAACAGAAGATTACAGAGAGCAGCTCGAGTAGACAAAGCCAATTACTATAATGAAATGTGCAAAGACCTGGAGTTAGAAAACCAAAAGGGAAGAACATCCTTGATATTTCTCAAACTGAAGGAACTGAAGAAAAAAATCAAACCCTGAATTACAATATTGAAGGACACTATAGGCAAAATGGGAGCTCTGGTAGCATAGTGCCTAAGGGACTTGACTGCTAACCAGGAGGCTGGTGGTTTAAACGCACCGGCCATTCCTTGGAAGGAAGGTTGAGCAATCTACTTCCATAGTGATACTGCCTGTAAAACCCAAGGAGAGGTCGCTACGAGTTGGGTCCAACTCGACAGCACATAACAACAAAACAACATGGGCAAAATATTTAACGACACAGGAAGCTTCAAAGGAAAATAGAAGAAATACACAGAGACAGTGTACCAAAAACAATTGTTTGACATTAAACCATTTCATGAGGTAGCATATGATCAAGAACTGATGGTATTGAGGGAGGAAGTCCAAGCTGCACTGATGGCACTGGTGAAAAACAAGCCTCCAGAATTTGACAGAATACTCACTGAGATGTTACAATACACAGATGCAACACTGGACGTACTCACTCATCTAATTTCAAGAAATTTGGAGTACAGCTATCTTGCTAACTGACAAGAAGAGATCTATATTGTGCCCATCCCAAAGAAAGATGATCCAACATAATGTGGAAATTATCTAACAGTATCATTAATATCATGTGCAAATAAAATTTTGCTGAAGATAATTCAAAAATGGTTGCAGTGGTACATTGACAGCGAACTGCCAGAAATTCAAGCCAGATTCAGAAGAGGACCCAGAATGCGGGATATCCTTGCTGATGTCAGATGGATATAGGCTGAAAGCAGAGAATACTAAAAAGATGTTTACCTGTGTTTTTTTGACTGCAAAGGCATTTAACTGTGTAAATCATAACAAATTATGGATAACATTGAGAAGAATGGCAATTCCAGAACACTTAATTGTGCTCATGAGGAACCCATACGTAGATCAAAACGCAGTCCATTCAAATAAAACAAGAGAATACTGCATGGTTGAAAATCAGAAAAGGTGTACATCAGGGTTGTATCCTTTCATCATGCTTATTCAATGTATATGCTGAGCACATAACCTAAGAAAATGGACTATATGAAGAACACAGCATCAGGACTGGAGGAAGACAGATTAGCAACCTATAATATGCAGATGACTTGACATTGCTTACTGAAAGTGAAGAGGACTTGAAGGACTTACTGATGAAGATCAACAACTACAGCTTTTAGTATGGGCTACACCTCAACATAAAGAAAACAAAAATCCTCACAACTGAACCAGTAAGTAATATCATGATAAACAGAGAAAAGATTGAAATTATAAAGGATTTCATTATACTTGGATCCACAGTCAATGCCCATGGAAGTAGCAGTCAAGAAATCAAAGGACATATTGCATTGGGCACATCTACTGCAAAAGATCTCTTAGAAGTGTTAAAAAGTAAAGAAGCCTCTGTGAAATCTAAGGTGAACTTGACGCATGCCATGGTCTTTTTAATCACCTTGTATGCACTTGAAAGCTGGAAAATGAGTAAGGAAGGCTGAAGAAGAATTGATGCATTTGAATTACGAGGTTGGTGAGGAAAATTGAATATACTAT
>NW_006921764.1:488477-490937 GCF_000298275.1 Orycteropus afer afer
GGGGCGACTCAATGGCAAACAACAACAACATCATTGCTTTTGCAAAATTATTTGATAAAATCCATGCTGAGATTATTTTAGATTATAGTAGATTAAAGACAGCCCCGAATTCATTGCCACTCCTCCCACTGTAAGGGATGGTCTAATTTTTTCTCCTTGAATCTGGTTGGCCTTAATGCCTTGCTTGACCAATACATTATAGAGCAAGTGACATCCTGGGCAATCTGAGGCTAGGTCGTCATACCTTATAGCTTCCTCTTGCTTCTCTTTCTTTGAACACTGAGAAACTTTTTTTGTTGGTAATTTTTTTATGACCTGTTCAATTTCTTCTTTTGTTATTGATTTGTTTAATTTTTCCATATCAATCTGTGTTAGTTTAGGTAAGTGGTGTGTTTCTAGAAATCTTTCCATTTTTTCCAGATTTTCAGATTTATTAGAGTACAGTTTTTCATAGTATTCTGATATTAACTTTTTTATTTTGGTTGGTTCTGTTGTGACGTCACCCATTTTGTTTCTTATTCATAGTATTTGTATTCTCTCCATCTTTTCCTTTGTTAAATTTGCCAATGGTTTGTCAGTTTTATTAATCTTTTCAAAAAACCAACTTCTAGTCTTGTTGATTGAACTCTATTGTCTTTCCATTTTCTATTTCATTGATTTCTGCTCAAACATTTATGATTTCCTTTATTCTTGTGACTATAGGTTTTTCTTGCTGTGCTTTTTCTAATTGTTGGAGATACTGGTTTAAGGTGTTGATTTTGGCTCTTTCTTCTTTTGTGATATGTGCATTTATTGCTATTAATTGGCCTCTGATCACTGTTTTTGCAGTGTCCCAAAGATATTGGTATATTCTCTTTAAATTCTCATTTGATTCAAGGAATTTTTTTTTATTTCTTCTATTACCCAGTCTTTCTCGAGGAGAGTGTTGTTCAGTTTCCATGTGTTTGCTCTTTTTCCATTGATCATCCTATTGTTGATTTCTAATTTGATAGCATTGTGATCTAAGAAGATGGATTAAGCCTTGCTTTATGGCCTAATATATGGTCTATCATAGAGAATGTTCCATGTGCACTGGAAGAGAGTGTATATTATGCTGTTGTTGGGTGAAGTGCTCTCTAGATGTCTATATGGTCAAGTTGTTGTGTAGTATTGTTTAGCTCTTCTGCGTCTTTGTTGAGTTTCCTTCCAATTTTTCTACATTTCATTGAAAGTGGTGTATTAAAGTCTCCTACTGTGGAGTCATCTATTTGCCTTTTCAACTCTTTTAAAGTCTGATTTATATATTTTGGGGTTGTTTCATTGGCTGCATAGGCATTTATTCTGGTTATATCTTCTTGTTCAATGATCCTTCAATCATTATGTAATGTCTTTCCTCATCTTGTATGGTGGTTTTTGTCTTAAAGTCAACTTGATCAGAAATTAATATTGCCACTCCTGCTGTTTTTTGGTTACCATTTGCTTGATGTATCTTTTCCCAACCTTTTATTTTTAGTCTATTTTTGTCTTTGTCTCTAAGGAGTATCTCTTTTAGACAGCATATTGATGGGTTATGTTTTCTTATCCATTCTGCAACTCTCTGTTTCTTGAGTGGTGCATTCACTCCATTAACATTCAGTGTAATTATTGGCAAGTACGAATTGGTTGCTGTCATTTTGTTATGTGTTTCTTCATGGTGTTTCTGGTTTCCTTGTTGCATATAATCTGTGCTGAGCTCATTATTTTTATGAATCATGTCATCATTTCCTTTGTTGCTATTGCTTTAATATTTGCTAAATATGTGTGCTTGTACTCTTTTTGTGTGTGTGATGTGAAGGGTTATCATTTTACTTTGAGGTTACCCTGTAATTTATAATTTTCTCCCCAAGCTTAGAACAGTCCATTCTATCTTTCAACTCTCTTGACTTCACCATTTAGAAATTCTGTAACTACACTATATATTTCCCTCTTTTTGGTTTGCAGTTGTCCTCACTTGCCAATTGATGTCTCTGGTTCTCTGTTTACAATCTTGTAAGCTTATTTTACTTTGGATACATCCATAGCTGTTGGTTTCTGGGTTATGTCATCTTGTGTATTAATGGTCCGTTGTTATTTGCTATTTTTGGTTCTGTGTTCAAAGGACTCCCTTTAGTATTTCTTGTAAGGTTGATCTGGTTTTAACAAATTCCCTTAATTTCTGTTTATCTGGAAATCTCTTACTTTCACCATCATATTTGACAGACAGTTTTGCTGGGCATATAATTCTTGATTGGAAATTTTTCTCTTTCAGAATTTTCTATATACCATCCCAATACCTTCTTGCTTGCATGGTTTCTGCTGAGAAATCAGAACTTATTCTTATTTCTTGTCCTTTATAAGTAACTTTTTGTTTTTCCTGTGCTGCTTTCATGATTCTTTCTTTGTCTTTGGTTTTGATGAGTTTGATGATGATATGTCTTGGTGATTTTCTTTGGGGGTCTATTC
>NW_006921764.1:491992-497281 GCF_000298275.1 Orycteropus afer afer
CACAAGAAAGAAAAAAATTGGAATCAGGAACAGGAAGAGAGAAAAAGCTGAAAACTAGAACCTGGGAATGGACAAATAAGGAGTACTAACAAAAAGGACAATACTAATAATAATTTTAAAACAAAGACAAACAAATTTAAAAAAAAAGGAAAAAAAATCTGGGCAGGTGGGGCAGAGCACCTAGGCCCCATCTGAACACACAGACTGGGATGGAATTTCTGCTGGCCCAGAAGGTGGGTGGGAGAGAGAGATGGCCACACCTCCGTTCAAGAGGGTGTGGGGTATAAGAATAACAAGGAGAATATCTCACCTTACCAGTCGTTGGTATCCGGAATGTCCTTGTATTTCCTGGCAAGTGAAGCCTAGTCTTAAGTCCCTGGAATCTGAGAGAATGCTGTGGCTTTAAATATCCAATATGGTTGAACCACTTGTAACTGTTCAAAATGGCTGTGCCCTCTGGACAGAACAAAAGTCCATGGCTCAGCCTGCCTTCCTCTTTGCTGCTTCCCCTTTTATTCACCAGCCACCTGTGCAGTCCTCTGTGCAGTTCCTAACTAGAAGGGCCAATTTTTAGGCTAATCCTTAGGTCCTAGCACCACTCAGCAATATCCAAGCTGTCTGTGCCATCAGGATCACTGCCAGACTGCAGCTTCATGTGTCTCCTTTTTTGGTGTTTTCATGCAAATTCTTCTGCTAGTTGGGGTTTAGGCCACTTCTATATCCTTCCCTTCAAAGCTCAGGGCTCAAGGATTGTCTCCCATATCTGTGTTAATTGGTTCCCCTTTTCTTTGTTGAAGAGGGTCTGTGCAGTCTCTCTGCCTATTCAGCCATCTTACTGGAACCTAATTCTCATCATTTTTGTTTTTGAATTTTGTTCTATATTTTCCTCCCACTCTATCCAGGGTCTCCAGTTTTGATCCCTTTCTGAGCAGTTGATGTTCATACCTGGGCGCCATCTAGTTCTTCTGGTCTTGGTGTCATGAAGGCTGACATCTTCGTGGTCCATCTTATCTTTGGACTAATTGGTTCCAGATGACTTTGATTTTCTTTGCTCTTCTTTGCTCCAGATGAGAGGAGAACAATAGTTGCATCTTAGATGGCTGCTCAAAATCTTTTAAGACCCCAGTCACTACTTATCAAAGCAGAATGTAGAACAAGATTTTTATGTACTATGTTGTGCCAGTTGAGCATGATACCCCCCAAGACTGTGGCCCAAGCTAGCAGGCCCAGTGATTCTCTCTCTTAAGGTGGTTTGCCTTGTCTCTGAGAAGCTACTCCAACTCTGTCTTCCATTGTTTCTGTAATGCATGTGGATAATTTTGTTGCACAAGTACATATGTAAAATTATCTTAAACTATATCTGGGGAGCTCTGGTAGCATGGTGCCTAAAGCACTTGACTGCTAACCAGAAGGCTGGCGGTTCAAACCCACCAGCCACTCCTCGGAAGGAAGATGGGGCAATCTACTTCTGTAGTGATACTGCCTTGGAAACCCAAGGAAGGATCACTATGAGTCGGGTCCGACTCCACGGCAAACAACAACATATCTATCCTTGGTCTAGGATATATTCCTGTTCACCTACGCCAGTGATCTTCTCTCCTGTCTATGCATTTACCAATAGCCTAGTGTTTGGTGCCAGTGATAATGCAGTATTGTGCATGTAATAGTACTTATCTCTGTTGTATATATCTTTTGTGTATGTTTCTGTGTCTTTCCTTTCCCCAATGTCACCATATTGGTCACAAATTCTTTCCATACCACCCATCCCCTCACCCAAATCAACATGGGACCCCCAAATAGTCCAAAATTTTCCCACCCCTTCCCTTCCATTCCCAGTAACCAAAAAAGTGAATTTCTCTCCCTGAGTAAACTTTTCCTTGATTTTTTACAATGATGGACACTACAGTATTTGTCCTCTGATTGACTTATTTCACTCAGCATAATGTCCTCAAATTCACCCATATTGTGAGATGATTTGTGTATTTTTCATTATTCTTTATGTTGCATAGTGTTCCATTATGTGAATGTATCATAGCTTGGTTATCCATTCATCTGTTGATGTTGTTTCCATCTCTTTGCTATTGGGAATTGGGTTGCGGTGAACATGGGTGTGCATGTCTGTGTCCTGCCTCTCACATTTTTAGGGTATATTCCTAATAATGGAATTGCTGGGTCAAATGGTATTTCTATTTTCAGTTTTTTAAGGAAACAGCATACCATTTTCCACAATGGTTATATCAGTTTGCAGTCCCACCAGTAGTATGTGAGAGTTCCAATCTCTCCACAACCTCACCAGCATTTTTTATTTTCTGTCTTGTTGAACTTTGCTATGATTACTGGAGTGAGATTATATTTCATTGGTGTTTTGATTTGCATCTCTCTAATGATTAATGATTGTGAGCATTTCCTCATGTATTTGTTGGCTGCCTGTACATCTTCTTTAGTGAAGTGTCTGTTCAGGTCCTTTGCCCATTTTTGAACTGGATTTTTTGTCTCTTCGGTGTTGAGGTGTTTTAGCTTTCTATACATTTTGGAGATAAGCCCCTTTTCTGATCTGTCATAGCTAAATATTTTTTCCCCAATCTTTAGGTTCTCTTTTTACCCTTTTGGAGAAGTCTTTCAATCCACATAAGAATTTAATTTGTAAAAGGTCTGAGTCATCTAGTTTGTTTTCCACTGCTGTACATTCTGGGTTATACTTGATAGTCTATTTATGCTGTAAATTAGGGCCCCTAAATTTGCTCTTATTTTATCTTTGATGAGCTTCATAGTTTTGGGTTTTACATTTAAGTCTTTGATCCAACTTGACTTCATTTTTGTGTGTAGGGTGAGGTATGGATCTTGTTTCATTTTTCTGCAAGTGGATATGCAGTTTTGCCAGCACCATTTGTTAAAGAGGTTACCTCTCTCTCATTTAATGGGTTTGGCCCTTTGTCAAAGATCAGCTGTCAATAGATGGATGGGTTTATTTCTGGGTTTTTGATTCTGTTCCATTGGTCTCTCTCTCACACTGTTTTGACTAGTATGGCTGTATAGTAGGTTTTGAGATCTGAGAGTGTGAGACCTCCTTCTTTGTTTTTCTTTTTCAGTAGTGCTTGGTTATCTGAGGTCTCTTTCCTTTCCATATGAAATTAGTGACTTGTTTTTCCATGTCCTTAAAAAATGTTGATGGCATCTAGGTTGAAATTGCATTGAATGTGTAGATTGCTTTGGGTAGTATTGACATTTTCACAACATTCATTCTTCCTATCCATGAACATTGCATGTTCTTCCATTTATGTAGATTTCTTGTAGTTTCTTGTATTAGTGTTTTGCAGTTTTCTTTGTATAGCTCTTTCATATTTCTGGTAAGATTTATTCCTAAGGATTTTCTCTTTTTGGTAGCTATTGTAAATGGTATTGTTTTCCTTATTTTCTTTTCAGAGGTCTCCTTGTTAATGTAGGATTCCAACTGGTTTTTGTACATTGATCTTGTAGCCTGCCACCTTGCTGAACCTTTCTATTAGTTCCAGTAAGTTTTTGTTAAGTTGCTTGGGTTTTCTATGTATAGAATCATGCCATCTGCAAATAGAGAGAGCTTTACTTCTTCTTTGTCAATATGGATGCATTTTATTTCTCTTTCTTGTCTTATTGCCCTGGCTAGGACCTTCTAATACTGGCTAGGACACTAATTAAATAGAAGTGGTGATAGAGGGTGATAGAGTGTTCCCACTCACAAAGGAAATGCTTTGAGTCTTTCTACATTAACAATAATGTTGGCTGTTGGTTTTGTGTATATGCCCTTTATTATATTGAAGATTTCCCCTACTATCCCTAATTTGTTGAGAGTTTTGAACAGGAATAGGTGTCAGATTTTACTGAATGGCTTTTCTGCATTGATTGTATTACAATGATTATCTTTCTGATGTTGAACCATCCTTCCATACCTGGTATGAATCTCACTTGGTCATGATACATCAACATTATTATTTTTTTTTGGTAAGTTGTTGGGTGGATTCTGTTGGCTAGGGTTTTGTTGAAGATTTTTGCATCTGTATTCATGACAGATATTGGTCTGTAGTTTTCCTTTTTAGTGGTGCTTTTACCTGGTTTCAGTATCAATGTTATGCTTGTTTCATAGAATGAATTTGGAAGTATTCCATCATTTTCTATGATCTGAAATAGTTTGAGTAATATTGGTGTCAGCTCCTCTTCTGAGCATTTGGTAGAATTTTCCAATGAAACCGTCTGGGCCAGGACTTTTTTTGTGTGTGTGTGTGTTTGGTTTGGTTTGGAGTTTTTTTATGAATTGATTAATTTCTTCTTTTGTTATGGTTCTGTTCAAGTAGTCTAACTCTGACTGAGTTATTTTAGGTAGGTCTTATGTTTCTAGAAACTTGGCCATCTCCTCTAGGTTCTCAACTCTGTTGAAGGACAGTTCTTCATAATATTCTGTTATTATTTTTTATTTCAGTTGGTTCTATTGTGATGTTGCCTTTTTCATTTATTATTTGTGTTATTTGCATCTTCTCTTTCCTTCCCTTTGCTAAATTTGCCAGTATTTTGTCGATTTTGTTAATCTTCTAGAAGAATCAGCTTATTGTTTTGTTAATTTTCTCTATTTTTTTTGTTTATTTTATGTTTTGTTTTGTTTTCTGCTTCATTTATTTCTACTTTCTACTTTGAGCTTTATTATTTCCTTACTTCTGGATTCTGTAAGTTTCTTTTCTTGCTCCTTTTCTAATTGTTGGTCTTCTTGAGTTAAAGTGTTTATTTTAATTGTTTCCTCTTTTTTGATGTATGCACTTGACTGCTAACCAGAAGGCTGGTGGTTCAAACCCACCAGCCACTCCTTGGAAGGAAGATGGGGCAATCTACTTCCGTAGTTGATACTGCCTCAGAAACCCAAGGAGGTGTCACTATGAGTCAGGTCCGACTCAATGACACATAACAACAACAACATTTATTGCTATAAATTGACTTCTGAGTACTGCTTTTGCTGTGAAGGTTTTGGTAAGTTGTATATTCATTCTCATTTGTTTCTGAGTTTTTTTTTTACTTGACACTTTATTTCTTCTGCTACCCAGTAGTTCCACATTTTTATTTTTTCCCTTTGTTTTCCTATTGTTGTTTTAGGTGCCATTGAGTTCTCTCTGATACCCTGTGCACAGCAGAATGAAACACTGCCCAGTCTTGTGCCAGCCTCATGATCCTTGATATATCTGAGCCCATTGTTGCAGCCACTGTGTCTATACATCTTGTTGAGGGCCTTCCCCTTCTTCATTGACCCTCCACTTTACCAAGCATGAC
>NW_006921764.1:497436-498233 GCF_000298275.1 Orycteropus afer afer
CCTCGGAAGGAAGGTTGGGCAATCCTACTTCCGTAGTGATACTGCCTCGGAAACCCTAGGAGGGGTCGCTATGAGTCGGGGCTGACTCGACGGCAAATAACAATAACAACTCCAACTTCACAACTCAAAAGCATCAACTCTTCTTTAGTCTTCCTTATTTATTGTCCACCTGTCACATGCATAAGAGGTGATTGAAAATACCATGGCTTGGGTTAGGTGCCCCTTAGTCTTCAAGGAGACATCTTTGCTCTTCATTACTTGAAAGAGGTCTTTTGCAGCAGATTTGTCTAATGCAATATGTCTTTTGATGTCTTGACTGCTGCTTCCATTGGTGTTGATTATAGAACCAAGTAATATGAAATCCTTGACAATTTCAATCTTTTCTCTATCTACCATGAAACTGTTTATTGGACCAGTAGTGAGGATTTTTGTTTTCTTTATATTGAGATGTAATTCATACTGCAGACTCTAGTCTTTAATCTTCATCAGTAAGTGCTTCAAGTCACCCTCACTTTCAGCAAGTGAAGTTGTGTCATCTGTGTATCACAAGTTTGTAATGAATGAATTTTCAGATTTTAATGAGTCTTCCTTCAACCCTGATGTCATATTCTTCTTCATATAATCCAGCTTCTCAGATTTTATTTGCTCAACATACAAGTTGAATAACTATGGTGAAAAGATCCAACCTTGACACGCTCCCTTCTTGATTTTGAACCATGCAGTATCCCCTTGTTCTGTTCGAACAACAGCCTCCTGATCTTTGTACAGGTTCCTCGTGAATACAATCAAATGTTCTG
>NW_006921764.1:498553-501603 GCF_000298275.1 Orycteropus afer afer
TCTTCCAGTCAGTTGGCCAGGTAGCTGTCTTCCAAATCTCTTGCCATAGCCAACTGAGTGCCTCCAGCAGGACGTTTGTTTTTTGAAGCATCTCAATGGGTATTCCATCGATTTCTGGAGCCTTGTTTTTTGTCAATTTTTTCAGTGCAGCTTCAACTTCTTCCTTCAATACCATTGGTTCTTGATCCTATGCCACCTCCTGAAATGGATGAACATTGAGTAGTTCTTTTTGGCACAGTGACTCTGTGTATTCCTTCCATCTTCTTTTGATGCTTCCTGCATCATTCAATATTTTGCCCGTAGAATCTTCCAACTCGAGGCTTAATTTTTTTCCTCAGTTCTTTCAGCTTTCAGAAATGTCAAGCGGTTTCTTTCCATTTGTTTTTCTAACTTCAGGCCTTTGCACATTTCATTATGGTAATTGGCTTTGTCTGCTCAAGCTGGCCTTTGAAATCTTCTGTTCAGCTCTGTTATCTTGTCATTTCTTCCATTTGCTTTAGGTACTCTGTTCAAGGGCAAGTTTCAAAGTCTCTTCTGACATCCATTTTGCTCTTTTCTTCCTTTGTTGTCTTTTAATGACCTCTTGCTGTCTTCATGGATGATGTTCTTGATTTCATCCCACAATCCCTCTGGTTTTCAGTCATTGGTGTTCAATGCATCAAATCTATTCTTTAAATGGTCTCTAAATTCAGGAGGAATATATTCAAGATCATATTTTGGCTCTTATGGACTTATTTTAATTGTCTTCTACTTCAACTTGAATATGCATAGGAGCAATTGGTGCTCTGTTCCACAATCAGCTCCTGGCCTTATTTTGGCCAAAGATATTGAACTTCTCCATCACCTCTTGCCACAGATGTAGTCAATCTCATTCCTGTGTATTCCATCTTGTGAAGTCCATGTGTATAGCCATCACTTATGCTGTTGAAAAAAGGTATTTGTAATGAATAAGTTGTTGGTCTTGCAAAATTCTATCATTTGATCTCCAGCATTATTTCTATCTCCAAGACCATATTTTCCAAATACCGGTAACTCTTCTTTGTTTCCAACTTTTGCATTCCAGTCACCAGTGATAATCAACACATCTTGATTGCATGTTCAATCAATTTCAGACTGCAGAAGTTGGTAGAAATCTTCAATTTCCTCATCTCTAACTTTGGTAGTTGGTGTGTAAATTTGAATAATAGTAGTATTAACTGGTCTTCCTTGTATGTGTATCGATATTATCCTATACCTGACAGCATTGTACTTCAGAACAGATCTTGAAACACTCTTTGTGACAATGAATGCCATACAATTCCTCTTCAATTTGTCATTCCCAGCATAATAGATCATGTGTTTGTCTGATTCAAAATGGCCAAAATCAGTACATTTCCGCTCTGTAATACCTAGGATATCGATCTGTATTCATTCCATTTCATTTTTGAAAAAACTTCCAATTTTCCTAGATTCATACTTGGTATATTCTATGTTCCAATTATTAATGGCTGTTTGCATCTCCTTCTACTCATTTTGTGTCATGCCATATCAGCTGTTGGAGGTCCCAAAAGCTTTACTCTATCCATATCATTAAAGTTGTATCTACTCTGAGAAGTCAGCTTTTCCCCAGTCAAATTTTGAGTATTTTCCAACCTGATGGGCTCATGTTCCAGCACTACATTGGACAATGTTTCAGGGCTATTCATAAAGTTTTCCAGTAATATATTAGACTGTGTTTCACTGCTATTCATAAGGTTTTCACTGGCCAATTGTTTGCAAAGCAGATGGCCTCTTCCTTCTTCTGAGTCTGTCTTATCCTGGATGCTCCACTGAAACCTGCCCACCATGGGTAACCCTGCTGGCATTTGGCAACACGGTGGCATAGCCTCCAGCCTCATAGCAACAGGTAAGTCACGACAGGATGGCACACTTACAGACAATTTCATCTCCCTTAGTTGTTCCTAACCTCTCTGCACCTGCCTACCTTGGGCAACAACCTTGAAATAGAACTGCCTACAGTGAAAATTGATTTCTAATTTTATTGAATTGTGATCCAAGATGATTCTTTGCAGTATTTCATTGCTTTTGAATTTATTGAGGCTCATTTTGTCTCCTAACATATGGTCAGTTCTGGAGAATTATCCATGTACACTGGAAAATGTGTCTTGTGCTTTTGTTGGGTGTTGTGGCTGTCTTGTAGGCAGCATATCAATGGGTCTTCTTTTCTTAACTGATCTGCCACTTTCTTTCTCTTGACTGGTGCATTTAGTCCATTCACATTGAGTGTAATTTGTGGTAGGTATGAATTTATTGCTCTCATTCTATTGTGCTTTTTATTGTGTTGTTGGTGATTTCCTTGTTCCAAATATTTTTCTGTGCTGAGTTCATTTTGTTATCAAGTGTTTTTTCTCTTTTCTTCATTATTGTTTGTTTTGTGCTTACTAAGCCATTGTGTTTTTCTTCTTTCTGAATTTGCTTAGAAGGATTGTTAATCTTCTTTGTGGTTACTTTGAAGTAAATTTTTATCTCCCTACATTTGGAACAGTCTCTTCTATAAAGACATAGTCCTGTCTTCCTCTCCATTTGGAAGTTTTGTAATTAAAGCTTTTATTCCCTCTCTTTGCTTTGTTGGTGTTGTCTGCAGTTTGACTCTCCTATTTATCTATGCTCACTTTTTTGTGAGTATATTTTGAGAATGTTTTTCTGGTTTGGTTTCTAAGTGGTGGTGTCAAGTGTCTTGATTTTAATATTTTGTTCTCTATTGTGGGTTCTCTATTGGAGCAACACTCTTTATTGTTTCTGGTTGTTGTTGTTGTTAGGTGCCGTCGAGTCATTTCTAACACATAGCGACCCCATGCACAGCAGAACGAAACACTGACCAATCCCGCGCCAGCTCCATGATCCCTGCTATACTTGAGCCCATCATCACAGCCACCATGTCAATCCATCTCATTGAAGGCCTTGCCCTCTTTTGTTGACCCTCCACCCTACCAAGCATGACATCCTTCTCCAGGGAATGGTCTCTTCTGACAACATGACCAAAGTAGGTGACACAAAGTCTGGTCATTCTG
>NW_006921764.1:502513-503821 GCF_000298275.1 Orycteropus afer afer
AACGAGTCTTTCTTGTAGGCATATGGATATATTATCCTATCACTGACAGCATTTTACTTCAGGACAGATCTTGCAACATCCTTTGTGATGATGAATGCCATGCCATTCCTCTTCAAACTGTCATTCCTGGCATAGTAGATCATATGGTTGTCTGATTCAAAATGGCCAAAACCAGTCTATTTCAACTCACTAATGTCTGGGATATCAATCTTTATGCATTCCATTTCATTTTTGACAACTTCCAATTTTCCTGGATTCATACTTCGTACATTCCATGTTCCAATGATTAATCATGTCTGCAGCTGTTTCTCCTCAATTTGAGTGGTGCCACATCAGCAAATAGAGGTCTCAACAGCTTTACCTTATCCATCTGAGTAAGGCTGGCTTTACTCAGATGATGCAGCTCTTTCGCAGTCCTATTTTGAGAGCCTTCTGTTTGAGCTTGCCTTGATTTCACCCTCATATCTGAGAGACATTTTTAGCTGGATACATAATTCTTGGTTGGCAATTCTTTTCTTTCATGGTTTTATACATGCCATCTCATTGCCTTTTTGCCTGCATGGTTTTTGCTGAGAAATCAGAGCTTAGTCTTATTGGTTGTCTGTTGTTGGTCATATTTCATTTTTACCAAGCCACTCCCAAGATTCTTTCTTTGTCTTTGGTTATGGAAAGTTTGATTATGATATGTCTTTGTGACTTTCTCTTGGGATCTATCCTGTATGGGGTTCATTGATGGATATCTTTTCTTCCTACATTATGCAGGGGCAATTTTCTCTTAGCAAGCCTTTGACAATTTTCTCAGGGTTTTTTTTTTTTTTTTGCCTCCTCTTGTTCTGGTATTCCAATTAAGCACATGTTGTTTTTTTTCATGTTATCCCATATAACTCTTAGGTTCTCTTCATTTCTCTTAAATCTTTGCTCTGATTTTTCTTCATACATTCTGGTATCAAGGGATTTGTCTTCTAGCTGGGAAATGCATTCTTCAGCTGGTTCCAGTCTGCTTTTTGTCCTTCCAGTGTATTATCTATCTGCATAATTTTAGCATTCATTTTATGGATTTCTAACTCCTTTTTTTTTTTTTTTTTGTATGAGTTCTAATTGTATATTTATCTTGTTATTTTGTTTTTGAATGATTTTCCTGAATTCTTCCAAGGTACTGTCTGTCTTCTCATTTCTGCGTATATACAGATATACATATTATCTTCTGAATTCCTTATCAGATTGTTCTATTGCTTGTTCTTCTTCCATGTTATATGTTAATTCTTTAGCCTGGATTTTTATTTCTATTATCTTGTCCTTTTTTTTTTC
>NW_006921764.1:505911-510994 GCF_000298275.1 Orycteropus afer afer
TTCAGTTTTTTTCTGACCTTATCATTCTCTTATTTTCCTTCTATCTCATTATACTTCCACCTCTATTGTACCATTATTATAGACATTAGTAATCAATGAATCCTCTTTCTTTTCTCCTTGAAATAGGTCTATAGAATCAATCATACAGTAAACAAAATGTTAATAAATATTTGAATAGGCAATAATATTTGGGGACTCTATATTACTGGATAACTGTGAAATAGGATACCACCTACTGCTATCGAGTCAATTCTGACTCATAGCAACCCCTATTGGGTTTTGAAGGATTTGAAAGTCCTGTAAATCTTTACAGAAGTAGATTGCCTCATTTTCCTCCCATGAAGCAGCTGGTGAGTTTGAACCACCAACCTTCTAGTTAGCAGCCAAATTCCTTACCCACTATGCCACCAGAGCTCTTTGAAATAGGATAAACAATAAGTAATCACCTTTTTGAATGGATAGTTTAAATATTCCTCATCCCCAAAGCAGAGGGCCTGGATTAGACAACCTCCAGTGATTCCTTTCTGCCAGAAGATTCTGTAATAGATTCAGATGAATATAACAATACACCATACCCCTGAAACATGGGAGCTATTGGATTTTAATAGCTTAATTTTGTCCTCAAATAAATAATTGCTCAAAATAAATTTTTGATATATATTTGAGGAATTTCATCTTTTTGGAACATGTTTTACTTTTCTTAAGTACTGTAAATATGAGTTTCTCCTTACTATAATCAATGTTTATCACTATATTGATTTTCTCTCTGGTGTTTTATAGTTCATTACAATTTTTGTTTTTCTCCCTGAACATTTTCAAACTTTATCTGCAATTTTCTACTTCTGGTGTATTTAATTGTTGCTCAAATGTGTTTTCTATATACTTTTTAGATTTAAAAGAGAGAGAGAGAGAGAGAGAAATAGATTTAATTTTTCACTTTAGTGACTGTTACATATTAAATTATCCCCAGAAAGGATAAGTTGAAGTTCTAACCTTCAATACTGTGAATATAATTTTGTTTGGAACCAGAGTCTTCTAAGATGTTGTCAGTTAACATGAGTTCATACTAGAATATGGCAAGTGTCCTTATATAAGAGGAAAAGATTCACAGAGACAGAGGATAGCCACATGATGATGGAGTCAGATGCGGCTACAAACCAAGAAAAGCCAAGGATTGCTAGGAGCTCCCAGAAGCTAGAAGAGATGTAAGGAACAGACATTCTCAGAGTCCTCAAAAGGAATCAACATGGCCAATGCTCTGACCAGCCAAAGAACTATGAAAGAATAAATTTCTGTTTTCACAAGCCACCCAATGTGTGGTATTTTGTTACAGCAGCCCTAGGGAACTAAGAGTGGGTTTCATTTCTCTAATTGATGGCAAGACCTGTAATAAATATTGGGATGTTTTTGTTATTGTTAGTTGCCATTGAGTTGATTCTGACTCATGGTGGCCTAATGTGCAGAAGAGAACTGCTTCATAGAATTTTTGAAACAATGACCTTTCAGAAGCAGATCCCACAGCCTTCTCAGGAAACTGACTGGATCTGAATCACCAACTTTTTGGTTAGTAGTTGAGCATTTAACCATTTGCATGCACTCAGCCGATAAAAAAAAAAAAAAAAACCTCACTGCCATCAAGTCGATTCGACTCATAGTGACCCTTCCTTGGATTTCTGAGGTAGTATCTCTATGGAAGTAGATTGTCCAATCTTCCTTCCAAGGAGTGGTGAGTTTGAACCACCAGCCTTCTGGTTAGCAGTCAAATGCCTTAAGCACTATGCCACCAGAGCTCCTCTGCACCCACTAGGGACTTCTATAAATATGGAAAATATGCAAAACTTGATGTATCTCATCTCTGAGGGACTTCTTAAATCAAGAGGGAAGATGCAGCACTGGTGACTTTAATAGTTTAATTCCTTCTTGTGTTGACCTAGAGGAGTTCTGATGGTGTAGTGGTTAAGACAGTTGGCTGCTAAGCAAAAGGTTGATGGTTCAAACCCACCACCTGCTCTGTGGAAGAAAGATGGGCAGTCTGATTCCATAAAGATTTACAGCCTTGGAAATCCAATGGGGGTGGGTATGAGTCAGAATTGACTTGATGGCGGTGTTTTTTGTTTGTTCGTTTGAGTAGTGTTGACCTTAAAAATGTACCTTGTTACCTCAGTAAACAATTTTTTATGAAAGCAATCAAGGTTGCCAGACAGTATTTCCCACCAAAAATCTGTGGGAATAAAGAGTTCTCTGCTTGTGATGTATTGAATAGTCAAAGGGGAGCTGTGGGTCTATCCATATCCTAAAGCATATGATTAGAACTAGTGCACAGGGCATAGTGGAGTAGAGGGAGGTTTCAATGCTACAGAAGGCCTCTCACTTACATCACCTGCCAATTCTCACCACTGCAGGGAATGTGGTTACTGTTAAGTGAGAGACAAAACAGCTGTAAAGTTCTTAGTTTCAGGTCTAATTCAACGTCAGGTTGGAATCAGTTTGGAACAGACCCATAGTGAGCTCCTCACTCTATCAAAATTATCAGGTAGAAGAGGTGATGTCACATAGAGCCCCACAGCCAGACAGTCACACAAGGAAAGCAGCCACACAATGTACTTCAGAGCAGGGAAGAGCAGAAATATCCCGGTAAGGGACTTCAGTAAGGGAAAGGGAAATAAAGGCTGCACCTTATGATGGAGTATGGCTACAGGTAAGGAAGCCAAGTGAGAGAGGGGATCTACAAAACAGAGTTAAGAAACAATGAAGTGGAGCTAAACTGTGGTTCTATTCCCACCATTGTCATTAAATAACTGTGTGGCAACAGGCAACTTAATTTCTTTGTGTCTAAATTTCTTCCTTCAATTATCTTATTAAAAAGATAATAACTTCTAAAGTTTTTGTAATATATTAAATGCATTTCATTTGTAGTTCTTGGAACACAAAACATACCCAACAAGTGTCCATTATTATTATATGTGTTATTATAGAAAATTTTTATGAGCCCTCTTTTGCTTTTTTCTATTGTTTTATGCTTTCAGTGCATGTTGTGTAGTGAATCAGTTATTTAGTTGACACTAGTACTTTATCAGACAAATAACTCTAAAACTAGAAATTAAAATCAGTCCAATTCTCTTATATTAATTGGGAGAGATGCTACTTGATAAGTTTGTTTTCTCTGCTTAATAGCACAATAGTTGAAACTCTAAAGGGAAAGTTGATCAACAGAACTCACTGCTATAGAGTTTATTCAGACTCATAGTGACCCCCATTGGGTTTCCAAGGCTGTAAATCTTTATGGAAATAGATCAACCCACCTTCCTTCTGCAGAGTGGCTGGTGGGTTTTAACTGCTGACCTTCTGGTCAGCAGCCAAATACCTTATGCACTATACCACCAGAGCTCCTCAGACCAATAGAAAGCTGTAATAAACTTCCTAAGGGACATGATTTTGCTCCTTCAACCTGTTACACAGTAGACCAAATAAAATGCTAGACATGTTTTTTCTCTGAAGTTTATAAGTAAAGACTGAAAGCAAAATGATTTTTTCCCAGAATGATTAAAAACAGCAGCATTTTTCCCAGCTAAATTGTCAACATCATGAGAGCAAGGCACTGTCTATCTTACTTCACACAAGGCCTAAGATACAACAAATATTTTTTGTATGAGGTTTTTTTTTTTTTTTTTGTATGTGTGTGTGTATGTGTTTCTTACTTATTGAGGATCTAGTATATGCCAGGCACAGTGCTCAGCAGTGAACAAGACAGACAAATTCCTTCCTTTATGAAGCTTGTATTTCAGTGGGGAGATGAAAATAAATAAACACATGAACCAGGGTCAGTGGAGGAAGAAGCAGAGTGTGGGAGGTTGCTGTTTAGACTAGTGGTCAGGGACAACCTCCCTAAGAGATGATGGTTGACAGAAGACTTAACTGAGGGTGCAAGACAGGAAATATGTGGGAGGACAGTGTTCCTTGTAGAGGAAACCTGAAGTGGGAGTGCAGTCGGTAGGTTTGATGAGTGATGAGACTGAGATAGAACAAGCCAAGGGGAATATAGGTATGAGAACAGGAGGGGAGTTAGTCAGGGACCACCTCACATAGAACCACATGGGCAATGGGGAGGATTTCAGATTTTACTTAAAGTGAAATGGGGAACCACTGGAGGATTTTGAGCAGTGACATAAAATGGTCCAGTCTGCTTGAAAAAATTTACACTGTGGTTGTGTACTGTGTCCCCTTTTAGGTGAATGAATGAATGAATGCTTGAATGGCAGGATCAGAGCTGCTCAGCAGATCCTGAAGAATGCTGTTATGGGGTGAATTGTATCCCTCTAAAAAATATATATGCATCCACCATTCATCTGTCAGTTTATTGTACTGTGATGACTTGTGTGTTACATGAGGCCAGAAGCTATGTCACAGTTGTTTCAAATACCAGTAGGGTCACCCATGGTGGACAGCTTTCAGCAGAGCTTCCAGACTAAGACTCACTGGAAAGAAGGACAGGACCATCCACTTTGGAAAAATTGGCCACTGAAAATCTTATGAAGGGCAGTGAAACCCTGTCTGACATATTACTGGAAAACATTATGAATAGCAGTGAAACATTATCTGATATAGTGCCAGAAAATGAGCCTCTCAGGTTAGAAGGCACTCAAAATACAAATGGGAAAGAGCTGACTCCTTAAAATAGAGTTGACTTTGATGACGTGGATGCAGTAAAGCTTTAGAGACCTTCATTTGCTGATATGGCATGACTCAAAATGAGAAAAAATAGCTGCAAATATTCATTAAAAATTGGAACATGCAATGTAAGAAGTATGAATCTAGGAAAATTGGAAGTTGTCAATAGTGAAATAAATTGCATAAAGGTCAATATCCTAGGCATCTGTGAGCTAAAATGGACTGGTATTGGCCATTTTGAATCTGACAATCATATGATCTAGTATGCCTGGAATGACAAATTAAAGAGGAGTGACACCACATTCATTATCAAAAAGAACATTTCAAGATCTATTCTATCAGTGATAGGATAATATCCAAATGCCTACAAGGAATACCAGTTACTATTGTTGTTGTTGTTGTTGTTGTTAAGTGC
>NW_006921764.1:528659-549791 GCF_000298275.1 Orycteropus afer afer
CCTTCAAGGCTCAGGGGTCCAAGATTATCTTCTGTGTCTGTGTTAATTGGTTTCCCTTTTCTTTGTTGAAGAGGGTCTTTGTAATCCTTCTGCCTGGTCCGCCATCTTGCCGGAAGCCTCAAGCCTTTAGTTCTAATACTGATGGACTTTATGGGGAAAATATTGAATGATGCAGGAAGCATAAAAAAAAAAAAGAAGAAGAAGAAGGAATACACAGAGTCACTGTACCAAAAAGAAATTGGTTGACATTCAACCATTTCAGGAGGTAGCATATTATCAAGAACAGAACCAATGATATTGAAGGAAGAAGTCCAAGCTGTGTGGCAGGAATTGGTGGAAAATAATCCTGCAGGAATTGATGGAATATTCATTGACATGTTTCAACAGATGGATGTTGCATCAGAAGCACTTATTTGTTTATGCCAAGAAATTTGGAAGACAGATGCTAAAGGGGCAAGGAGGTAGCATGTGATCAAGAACAAATGGTGTTGAAGGAAGAAGTCCAAGCTGTGCTGAAGGAACGTGCGAAAAACAAGACTCAAGAAGTTAATAGAATACCCATTGAGATGTTTCAACAAATGGATGCAGCACTGGAGGCACTCACTCACCTATGCTAAGAAATTTGGAAGTTAGCTACATGCCCAACCAAGTGTAAGAGATCCATATTTGGGCCCATTCCAAAGAAAGCTGATCCAACAGACTGCATAAATTATTGAACAATGTCATTAACATTGCACACAAGTAAAATTTTACTGAAGATAACTTCAAAAATGTTGCAGCAGTATATTGACAAATGAACACCACAAATTCAACCTTGATTCTGAAGAGGATGTGGAATGAGAGATATCATTGCTGTTGTCCAATGGATCTCGGCTGAAAGCAAAGAATACCAGAAAGATGTTTATCTATGTCTTATTTACTTTGCAAAGACATTTGTCTATAGCAAATTATGGATAACACTGTGAAGAAAGGGAATTAGAAGTCCCAAGAATCAGGACAGAGGAGCAGTCAGCCACCGGGATCCAGATGAAGAGAGAGAACCCAGACACGCCCAAAGCAGCAGGGCAGGAGAGCGAGAAAAAGGGGAGTAAAAGGCCAGGAACCCGGACAGAGGAGGGATCAGCCACAAGGACCCAGGAAAGGGTGGTATGAGAAGTTTCCAACAGGGAAACAAACTTTTCTGTCAGTTTGTCCTACTGTGATGATGTGTTGATGTGAGTTTTGAGTCTGAGCCACTGTTGTTTCAAACCCAGAGGGATGGACATGGTGCACAGGTAAATAATAGAATAAATTCTATTCTGCCATCTTACCAGAACTCTACTGATATTATCAATAGCTTCATATGTATATGAGAGCTAGACAATATATAAAGAAGACTACAGAAGAATTGATGCATTTGAATTATGTTGGTGAATAATTTTAAATGTACTATAGACTCCTAGAAGAACAAAGTAGTGTGTTTTGGAGGAAGTACAGCCAGAATGCTCCTTAGAAGTGATAATTTTCAGATTTTGTTTCTGGAACTTTGGTCATGTTGCCAGCAAAGACCAATCCCTGGAGATGGATATTATGCTTGGTAAAGTAGAGGGTCAAAGATTTCATATTACTTGGTTCCACAATCAACACCAATGGAAACAGCAGTCAAGAAATCAGACCATGTATTGCACTGGGTAAATCTGTGGCAAAAGACCTCTTTCAAGTGATGAAGAGCAAAGATGTCTCCTTGAAGAGTAAGGTGTGCCTAACCCAAGCCATGGTATTTTCAATAGCCTCATATGCATGTGAAATCTGGGTAATGAATAAGGAAGATCTAATAAGAGCTGATGCATTTTAGTTGTGGTGTTGGCAAAGAATACTGAAAGTACAATGAACTGCCAGAAGAACAAAGAAATCTGTCCTGGAAGAAGTGCAGCCGGAATGCTCCTTAGAAGTGAGAATGGTCAGACTTCATCTCACCTACTTTGGTCATGTTGTCACAAGAGACCACTTCCTGGAGAAGGATATCATGCTTGGTAAAGTGCAGGGTCAGCAAAAAAGGGGAAGGCCCACAATGAGATGGATTGATACAGTGGCTGCAATGATGGGGTCAGGCATAGCAAGGACTGTGAGGAGGGTGCATGACCGGGCAGTATTTTGTTCTGCTGTATGTAGGGTCACTATGAGTCAGAGCCAACTTTACGGCACCTAACAACAACGAAGTACAGAGTCAGTGCAAAAGGGGAGACCACTAAGGATATACATTCCCACAGTGGTTGTGACTGTGGGCTCAAGCATGGCAGTAATTGTGAGAGTGATGCAGTACTGGGCACTGTTTTATTCTGTTGTACATAGGGTCACTATGAGTTAGAACTGACTTGATGGCATCTAACAACATACAATAGTTACACATACCACTTCTAATTTGGAAGCCATGTCTAGGTGGAAGAGAGACTTAGAAATATTTTCTCTGGACAGCCATGTGAAAGATACTTTTGGGGTTGCTATTATTAAAGCAAGGAGAGAATGATCATTTGGGGATCCTTGAGGTCTCTAAGTGTGTTTGGGTCATGTATTTGTGTGCAGCTGTATATGTGTGCATGCTTGGGTGCCTGCCAAAGGGTAAAGAGTGAAGGAGAGCATATGTAAGAAGTTCCTTTGCAAATGGATTAAAGGACTCTAGAAAATTAAGGAGTCATTCCAGCACAAATATATCTTAGGGTTATATACTTAACATAAAAAATAATTAGCTTGAGTTTGCTGATCCTTGACAGCACAATGGCAGATATATACAAACTCAATAGAATTAGTTAGTTCCTCATTTATATTCCTATAACACTTATATCAAAATTGTAGAATTTATTTTTCTTGTTAATAGTTTATATATCTAGTTGTCTAGACAAAAATGGTGGGTTTTTATTTTTTATTTTTGGAAGACATAGAATCTATGTCCCAAATCTAATGTTCCTTTCCATATGGAAAATTATCCTGGAAATTCCCCACCCTTTGGCATAAAGTTGGAGGTAGGTGATTAGCAACTTAACTGACTGGTGAATTTTGGGTGACAAACTGGGCACATGTCATTGGGTACTGGGTCCCTTTTTATTACTGTAAGTGAACGTTTTAAAGTTTGGAGAATTGATTCAATTCAGAGGAGTATCAACATCTGGTGCCAAGATAGGGAATACTGGGAGAAAAACTAAGGAGATTAAGTTTGGGGAGGAGTATATACATGCAGCAGTTAGAATAGATAGATTTAAGCATTGGTGAGGTGGGTCTCCTGGGAGTCTCACTGAGGAAGTCCCAACAGCCTGTGGTGCTTTATACTGAGCTGAGGGACTGTTACTATTCATTCTTCATCTAACAAATATTAACTGTCTACCTTGTGCCAAATACCATTCTAGGCACTGGGGATATAGCAGTTAAAGCAAACAAAAAGCCTGGCCCTCACAGAGCTTACACCGTTTCACTATAGCTGGTGAGCTAGCCAGAAAATAATGCCTTTACCATTTTTATAATCCCAAGGTGAAATGCCAAGAGGTTATTGGTGTTGTAGGGAAAAATAAAGTCAGGAAAGGTATATGAGTGCTGTGGTATACGAGTGCTTGCAATTTTAATTAGAGTATCCAGGAAAGGCATCCCTAATAAGATGGCATTTCAGTTAAGACCCAAAGGAGGCAAAGGATGAGCCAGACAGAAATCTGGGCAATAGCCAGTGTTGATTTCATGGTTTACGGCTCTGACTCAGAACCTTCTGGAGTCAGTGGTTCCAGAAGTATCCGCAAAGGAGCAGTGAGTGCTCCTTTGAGCATTCGCTGAGTATGGAGAAGGATATTTGTGCATCTAGGGACACCATGTCCTGACAGTGATGACCTCTATCTTTCAGGAAGAGGGCCATATACTGCTTAGCAGTGAAGCCCAAAGGCTACGAGAGCAAACTCCTAGTGGTTGTTGTGGAGAGTGAAGGCACTTACACCCTGTTCCCAGTAAGTCCTTCTACCTGAGAGGCACTACCAAGTGTGATACTCCAGCTCTTTGCTTGTTGCTGGGAAAAAGAAGTGACTTGCCTGATGGGTGAATTTGGGCATAAGGAATGTGGCTTTCATAACTGCTCCTTCCTGTTTTTGCTTAGAATCTGGCTTACCTGCAGTTGGTGCTTTGCCCTGCTCTTGGCAGAGTGGTAAGCCTTGCATCCCACAGAGGAGGGCTGTGGCGGTTTAGAGCCACCAGCAGCTGGCTGATAAATCTAAGTCTGATGTTCAACATTAAGAATTCAACTTGTCTGAATATATAAGACACATTCTCCTTTATCAGCTTTTTCTCAGGAGGGAAAAAAAAAGAGTGATAATTTAATCCTCATTTATTACTTCTTTGTCTTATTTCTGAACTGGGTCAGAGCATGGGTCAGGAAGAAGAGTGTTATATACTGGGCATCCAAATGTGTGCGTGTGTGTGTGTGTGAGAGAGAGAGATAGAGAGAGAGAGAGAGAGAGGTGTTTTTATCTGTTATCCCATGGGTAGATAACTGTTTTAAAGTGAGTTTATGCTCACTTTAAAGGTCTTTGGTACTCCAATATCTAATTAAAGGGGTAATATAATTTAGATAAAAGTGGACAGAATGAGAATGGATAGGCACATGAAGAAAAACAGACCAAAGGCAAAGTTGTATAGAACCAGGGTTTTGTATTTTCAAGGATGAAACTTTTTCATTGATACACTCACCCTGTAGCATTTAAGTTTGAAAGGGTGTCTCCTTTAATGTAACTTGCTGTGGATGTATTTTTTACATACCTGCTCAGACTTCCCCAGTGGGGAAATCACACCCTTGGTCTTCGATGGCTGTGAAAAGTTCACTCACTCTTTCAGTTCAGACTCTTAGAAGTCCCTGAAAGAGTACAAAATAGGGTCACTGTCCCTCCCTGACACTGTCACCTCAGAATTTAGTCTGTCCTGAAACTCTAGTTGATGAGGCTTGGCTCTCATCTCAGTGATATAGCCCTCAGAGGTAGAAAGGGATGAAGGAGTTGGATATTGTGAAAAACAGTGGATGCTGTGATAAATAATGGGCATTTTTGAAGTTAGATAATTATGGGGATATTTGAGAACCTGCAAGGTTTTGAGAGACTGATGAAGAGTCTGCATATCAGAAGAGGTGTGCAGCTAAAAAAATAGGCAAAGACACTGTACCCACGTTACCTTAAAGCCGTTTCTAGACTCTCAACTTTGGGTGGTTTAAGTGAGCATGTTTCTAAACTTTTTTTTTTTTTTTTCTTTTCTCTTTCTACACAGTTACTGATGAACATAAGTTCTCAGGCAATAATGAGAGACTCTAATTAGAAGTCGTGAGAAAAACAGGTTGCTCTTCTTTTTGTTTGCTGAGCATCAGAATTATGTTTCTGTTTTCAAGTAGAAATTGCGGTGTAAAGAGATGCCATAATCCACATTTTGGTTCATTTGGGTGGTTGGCTTCTGTTGTAATGGGATTTGCTTTATTCTGCTCAGTGATAAATGTAACACCGTAAACCAGCCTGGAGCTTTGTTGTGTAAACCAAAGACCAAAGAAATTAGCATTAGACCAACTGCATTTATAAAATGCTATTAGCTTTGGAGATAGATTTAGATTCTTTTCTCTAGATTGTAAAAATCCTCTGCTTCTGTCGCATCCTTGCTCTGTTATCTGCTGAATTCAATGCTGTAAACACAGAAGTGCTCAATAAATATAACTCGATGATGATAGACTTAGATATAAAAGTAAAACAATACTCAAAATTGCTAAAGTAAGTTGGTTATAATAGTCAGACTTTTTAAAGGCCATGCTGGTATAATTTGGTAGAATTCCCAGTTCCCCTTAAATGATGACAAAAGGTAGTCAGTGCTGTCTCTAAAATGCCCCTGAGTGTCTAGAATAAAAATAAATTAGGGGAAAAGGTCCAAGGGACTTAGCAGAGAGCTTTGTCATCATAGGATGTCTGGTGGCATAATTCTTAAAATTCTCCATGAGGAATCATATCCATTGATAAGCTTTCCTACTCTTCTCAGAGAGGGCCTAGGTAGAACTGGATTAACTTGCTGTATGAAGTAATAAATTACCTTGTCATATCTGGTTATGACATTATAATGGACTTGGTGGGCTTTACCAATGTCCCTTCCTTGACAGTTGAACTTGAATGCTTTATGAATGATGGCTGAGCTCTGAGACTTCGTCACAACCTTATTTCTATAGATCTGGTCATCCATTAAACTACCTTTCCTTTCACAAATGACCAAGTTTGAAAAGATTTGATAAAGGGACCTTTACTTTTAAACTGCAAAATTACATTAATGTGAGAGGGAAAGAGTTTGAGGAGAAACCTTCCTGAAATATTATCTCAATCCTTTTTTTTTTTCCCTCCCTCCTGTTATGTTTAAAGTCCATGTGGAGATTTTTATAGCACATACAAATACATGTGTACGTATATCATCTGCCAACCAAACCTATGTATGGTCGTGGGTATATTCCCATTTTCCCATCCATACTTAATCTTCTTGCCTGTCTACCTACATATGCACCTGTGGATTAGTGTTTGCTGTTACTGATAATGCAGTGTTGTGTATGCAATAGTATTTGCCTTTATTGTGTGAACTCCTTGTACACCACTCTGTATCTTCCTTTTCCCTAGTGATATTGTGCTAGTCAGAAGTTTTGTTATATTGTTTTTCCCTTCACCCATATCAAACCAGTCTCTTAATTAACTGTGTTTTCCTTCCCTTCCTCTCCCCTTCCATCCCTGGTAACCAAGAAAGAAAATTTATTTTCCTGTGTAACCTTTCCTTGACTTTTTATAATTATGGACTCATATAATATTTGCCTGTCGGTGATTGACTTATTTCACTCAGCATAACATCCTCCAAGTTAATCCACATTATGCGATGATTCTTTGATTCTTGATTCTTCTTTATTCTTTAATATTACATATTAGTATGCACCATAGTTTGATTATCCATCCATCCGCTGATGGGCACTTTGGTTGTTTCCATCTCTTTGCTATTGTAAGTAGCACTGTGATGAACATGGGTGTATATGTTATCTATTTGTGTCCTGGATCTCACCTCTTTAAGATATATTCCTAGTAGTGGGATTTCTGGATGAAATGGTATTTCTATTTCCAACTTTTTAAGGAAGTGTCATACCATTTTCCACAAGGATTGTACCATTTTACAGTCTCACCAGCAGTATACAAGACTTCCAATCTCTCCACACCCTTGCCAGCGTTTGTTGTTTTCTGTCTTGTTGAAATTTGCTATTATTGCTTGGATGGAATGTTATCTCATTATGTTTTGATTTGCAATAGTCTAATGGCTAATGATCATGAGAATTTCTTCATGTGTTTGTTGGCTGCCTGAATATCTTTTTTGGTGAAGTGTGTGTTCATGACCTTTGCCCATTTTTGAAGTGGATTGTTTTGTCTTTTTAATGTTGAGGTGTTGACATTTTCTATGAATTTTAGAGATTGAATCTCTTGTCAGATATGCCATTGACAAATATTTTTTCCTAATCCATAGGTTCTCTTTTTACTCTTTTGGAGAAGTCTTTTGATGCATATAAGAATTTAATTTTTAGAAGGTCCCAGTCATCTACTTTCTCTTCTGTATGTACATTTTGGATTATGCTTGATAGTCTATGCCATATATTATGCCCCTTAAGTTTCCCTTAGTTTTACTTTGATAATGTTATAGTTTTGGGTTTTACATTTAGGTCTTTGATTCTTTTGGAGTTAGTTTTTGTGTATGGTGTTAGGTAGGGTTCTTGTTTAATTTTTCTGTAAATGGATATCTAGTTTTGCCAGCACCATTTGTTAAAGAGACTCTCCTCCCCATCGAATGAGTTTCGGCTCTTTGTCAAAGATCAGCTTTTCCTATGTGGAGCAATCTATTTCTGGATTCTCAGTTCTGTTCCACTGGTCCATTTGTCTGTTGTACCAGGCTGTTTTGACTACTGGCTATATATTACGCTTTGAGAATGTGGGATGTGAGACTATCTACTTCGTTTTTCTTCTTCAGTAGGGCTTTGCTTATCTGTGCTGTCTTTCTTTCCATGTAAAAGAAATGATTTTTATTTTCATAGCCTTAAAGAATGTTGAGGGAATTTGGATTGGGACTGCATTGAATTGATAGATTTCTTTGAGTAGTATTGGCATTTTCACAATGTTCAGTCTTCCTATCCATGAGCATGACACATTCTTCATTTAAGTGGGTCCCTTATAGTCTCTTGTAGTAGTATTTTGTAGTTTTCTTTGTATAGGTCTTTTGTGTCCCTGGTAAAATTATTCCCAACTATTTTATATTCTTGGTAGCAATTGTAAATGGTATTGTTCTTCTTATTTCATTTTCAGAGCTATCTTTGTTGATGTAAAGGAATCCAACTGATTTTTGTATATTGATTTTGTATCCTGCCACATTGCTGAGACTTTTAATTAATTCTAGTAGTTTTCTTGCTGAATCTCTTGTGTTTTCTATGTATAGGATCATGTCATCTGCAAGTAGAGATAGTTTTACTTTTTCTTTCCAAATTGGATGCCTTTTCTCTTTCTTGCCTTATTTCCCAGGCTAGGAGTTCCAAGATTATGTTGAATAGAAGTGGTGATAGAGGGCATCCTTGCCAGGTTCCCATCTGCAAGGGGAATGCTTTGAATCTTCCTTCATTGAGAATAATGTTAGCTATTGGTATTGCTATTGTTATGACAAAATGTACAAAGACCTGGAATTAGAAAACCAAAAGGAAAGAACACAATTGTCATTTCCCAAGCTGAAAGAACTGAGGGAAAAAATTAAGCCTTGAATTGCAATATTGAAAGATTCCATGGGAAACATGCTAAATGATGCAGAAAACATCAAAAGAAGATGGATGGAATGCACAGAGTCACTGTACCAAAAAGAATTGATAGATAATCATCCATTTCAGGAGGTGGTGTATGATCAAGAACCAATGGTATTGAAGGAAGAAGTCAGAGCTGCATGGAAGGAATTGGTGAAAAATAAGGCTCTGGGAGTTGATGGAATACCCATTGAGATATTTCAACAAACAGATGCCATCCTGGAGGCACTTGCTCAGCTATGCTAAGAGATTTGGAAGATGGCTACCTGGCCAATTGACTGGAAGACATCCATATTTGTAGCCATTCCAAAGAAAGATGATCCCACAGAATGTGGAAATTATTGAACAATATCATTGATACCACACACAGGTAAAATCTTACTGAAGGTAATTCAATAATGGTCGCAGCAGTATATTGACAGAGAACTTCCAGAAATGCAAGCTGGATTCACAAGGGAACGTGTTGCAAGGGATATCATAGCTGGTGTCAGATGGATCTTGGCTCAAAGCAGAGAATACCAGAAACATGCTTACTTGTGTTTTATTGACTATGCAAAGGCATTCAATTGTGTGGATGAGGACAAATTGTGGATAACATTGAGAAGAATGGGAATTCCAGAACACTTAATTGTACTCATGAGGAACCTACACATAGACCAGGATGCTGTTGTTTGAAAAGAACAAGGGGATACTGCATGGTTTAAAATCAGGAAGAGAGTGTGTTGGGGTTGTATCCTTTCACCACACTTATTCAATCTGTATGCTGAGCAAGTAATCTGAGAATGTGGACTATATGAAAAAGAACGTGGCATCAGATTTGGAGGAAGGCTCATTAACAGCCTGAGATATTCAGATGACACAACTTTGCTTGCTGAAAATGAGGATGACTTGAAGCGCTTACTGATGAAGATTAAAAACTACAGTCTGAAGTATGGATTACACCTCAATATAAAGAAAACAAAAATCCTTACAACTGGACCAATGAGCAGCATCACAATGAATGTAGAAAAGATTGAAGTTAGCAAAGACTTCGTATTATTTGGTTCTACAATCAACACCAAGGGTAGCAACAGTCAAGACATCAAAAGACATTGCATCGGGCACATCTGTTGCAAAAGACCTCTTTCAAGTGCTGATGAGTAAAGGTATCTCCTTGAAGACTAAGATGTGCCTAACCCAAGCCATGGTATTTTCTGTTGCTTCATATGCATGTGAGAGCTGGGCAATGAATAAGGAAGACTGAAGAAGAGTTGATGCTTTTGAGTAGTGGTGCTGGCAAACAATGTTGAAAGTACCATGGGCTGCTAAAAGAACTAACAAATCTGTCCTGGAAGAAGTGCAGCCAAGAATGCTCCTTGGAAGCAAGAATGGCCAGACTTTGTCTTACCTACTTTGGTCATGTTGTCAGAAGGGACCATTCTTTGGAGAAGGATGTCGTGCTTGGTAAAGTGGAAGGTCAATGAAAGAAGGGATGACCCTCAACAAGATGGATTGACACAGTGTTTGCAGCACTGGACCAGGCAGTGTTTTGTTCCATTGTGCATAAGGTCACTATGAGTTGGAGACCACTCAACAGCACATAACAACAACCACCACAACAACATTGGTTTCACATATATGCCATTTATTGTGTTGAGGAATTTCCCTTTTATTCTTATTTTGCTGGGAGTGTTTGTCAGGAATGGGTGCTGGATATCAAATGCCTTTTCTGCCTCGATTGATATGATCATGTGTTTCTTGTTCTTTGTTTTATTTATGTGGTGGATTATGTTGATTGTTTTTCTAGTGGTGAACCATCCTTGCCTATCTGGTATGAATCCCACTTTGTCATGGTGTATTATATTTTTTTATATAAATGTTGGATTCTATTGACTAGGATTTTCTTGAAGATTTTTGCACCTATATTCATGAGGTATATTGGTCTGTAGTTTTCCTTTTTAGTGGTATCCTTTCCTGGTTTTGGTATCAGGGTTATGATTGCTTCATAGAATAAATTTGGGAGTGTGCCATCCTTTTCTATATTCTGGAACAGCTTGAGTTGGATAGCTGTCACCTCTTCCCTGAATGTTTGATAGAATTCTCCAGTGAAGCCGTCTGGGCCAGGACATTTTTTTGTGGGTAATTTTTTGTTTGTTTCTGACCTGCTCAATTTCTTCCTTTGTTATGAATCTGTTCAAATTTTCTACCTTGGTTTGTGCTAGTTTAGGTAGGTCTTGTGTTTCTAGAAATTTGTCCATTTCTTCTAGGTTTTTGAATTTGTTGGAGTACAGCTTTTCATAGTTCTGTTATTATCCTTTTTATTTGAGTTGGTTCTGTTGTGATATTGCCCATTTCATTTATTATCCATGCCATTTACATCTTCTCTTTCTTTTCCTTAGTTAAATTTGCCAATGATTTGTCAATTTTGTTAATCTTTTTGGAGAACCAGCTTCTAGTCTTGTTGATTTTCTCTATTGTTTTTCTGTTTCATTCATTTCTTCTCTGATCTTTATTATTTCCTCTCTTCTGGAGACTGAAAGGTTCTTTTGTTGCTGTTTTCCTAATTGTTGAGTTGTTGAGTTAAGGTGTTGATTTTAATTCTCTCTTCTTTTTTGATGTGCGTATCAATTGCTATAAATTGACCTCAGAGTACTCCTTTTGCTGTGTCCCAAAGGTTTTGGTATATTGCATTTTCATTTTCATTTGTTTCTAGGAATTTTTTTATTTCACAATTTATTCTGTTACCCAGTGGTTCTTCAGCAGTGTGTTTATTCAGTTTCCCTGTATTTGATTTCTCCCACCCCCACCCCCTTGGTCTTCTTATTGTTGATTTCTAATTTTATAGCATTGTGATCTGAGCAGATGCTTTGTAGAATAGATGTTTTAAAGTTTATTAAGGCTTAATTTGTGGGCTAACATACGAAGTATTGTGGAGAATGGTCCATGTGCACTGGGAAATAATGTGTATTTTTTTGTTGTTGTTGGGTGGAGTTTTCTGTATATGTCTATGAAGTCAAGTTGGTTGATTGTGTTGTCAAGATCTTTTGTATCTTTTTTTATTTTTTCCTAGTGGTTCTTTCATCAAGTCTTTCATTGTTCTGTGTTTCATCATTAAAGTCTCCTACTACTATTGTAGTATTGTCTATTTCTCCTTCCAATTCAGTTAATGTTTGCTTTATGTATTTTGGAGCTTTTTCATTGGGTGCAGAGATATTCATTATGGTTATGTCCTCTTGGTCTGTTGACACTTCTATCATCATATAATATCCTTCCTTGTCCCTTGTGCTGGATTTTGCCTTGAAGTCCCTTTTATCAGAAATTAATCTTACCACTCTTGCTCTTTTTTGGTTGCCATTTGCTTGATATATTTTTTCCACCCTTGAATTTTAATTTATTTTTATCTTTATGCCTAGTTTTAATTTTTTTTTTTTTTTTTTTTTAAGACTAAAACAAGGAATGAGTATACATTAGTTCATTCTTTAGGAATTCTTTGTTTTCAAAGAAATTTGGTTGAAAGTAGGGAAGAACCAAGGCAGAATTTTTCAAAATTGTGTTTAGGGATTGTTTGACTATTTCTCTAAAAGATAGGAGGTTGGTCTATTGACAGTTTATGATTGGACTTTCAGAGCAAGAATAAAATACTTGGAACAAGAAATAATTTGTAAGTGTGTGTGATGAGTGGGGTTGGGGGGTGTGGATATATTGTGCTCCTTAGCATTATACAAACCCACCTGCCCACATAAATCCATTTCTCTGTGTGTGGGATGAGCATATAGCAGTATATTCCTTTCTTTCTTTTATTTGCTAACAACCAAGATGTACTTCACCTACATTAGCTTTAGTCCTCAGAACAACACAGTGAGGTGTGTGCTAACATTCTTGTCTACAGATAAGAAAAGAGGCATAAAGAATCTGACTTGATTAAAGGTCAGTACCAGTTGCCATGAATCAATTTGGACTCATGGTAATCCCATGTGTGTCACAGCAGAATTGTTCTCCATAGGGTTTTTAGTGGTGATTTCTTTTTGGGAAGTAGATCACCAGACCTTTCTTCCTATTCCATTTTTAATAGTTTTAGACTCTTAAGCTTTGTTCTGGTTACCTAGCACCACAGGAATATACCACAAATGTGATGGCTTCAACAAACAGGAGTTTATTCTTACAATTTGGAGGCTTTAAGTCCAAGTTCAAAGTGCCAGGTTCTAGGGGCAGGTGAAAGCCCCTCAACCTCCCAAGTGGAGCTAGAGGCTTTTCTTCACTCAGACAGCTTCTGGCTGCGGAGATTGACAAATCCAAGATTGACAAGTAAAAAGGCACAGTCCCGATGTTACCAAACCACACAGCAGGCCATTAATTTAATTTAAGTCCATTGAAAGTCCCAAGGTCGGCAGAGCATGGCAAGCTGCTGAACAATGACACAGCTACATGCAAGGTTCAAGCATGCCAAAGCTAGAGACTATCCCCAAGGCTTCTCTTTATATAGAGGAAGCAGACCACATACCCAAAGGCAGCTACTCAGCTGCTTTTGGTAGATCCCACCATGGAGTTGATTGCCAGTCTCATCATGGGGAATAACTACCACCAGCTGCCCAGCCACTCAACCAGGCCCAGCCAAGTTGACATACAAATTTAACTACCACAAGCTTCTTTAAAGATTCACTTTTACCTCCACAGTGTTTCCTGCAATCTTTGTGCCCTTACGTGTACTTCTAAGACCAACTGAGAGAGTGAAGTGAGTAAACACCTCAATTGTTCATCAGCTTTCTTTCTTTGTTTAATTTCACTTCTTAAATTATCTTCAAGTTATCTACAGAATTAGTTAGTTAGTTAGTTAGCTGTTGAGGAGTCAGCCCCTGACTCATGGCAATCCAAGAACAATGGAATGCTGCCTGGTCCTGTGCCATCCACATGCTTGGTTGTAGATCAAACATTTGAAATCTCCACTGAAACATGTTCTGCTTCATAGCAACATACAAGACACCACAAACAGATGAATAGTGACTGCACATAAAGTGCATTGGCTGGGAATAGAACCTAGGCCTCCCTCATGGAAGTAAGAATTCTACCATAGAACCAATACTACCTCCTAGGTTATCTTAGTTACTGTCAAATTGATTCTAATTCTTGGTGACCTCATGTGTGTCACAGTAAAACTGTACTCCAGAGGGTTTTCAATGCTGATTTTTCAGAAGTAGATCACCATGCATTATCTTCTGAGGTACATCTGAGTGGACTCGAACCTCCAAACTTTCAGTTAGCAGCCAACTTTGTTAACCATATGTGCTACCCATGGACTTCCTGGGTTATTGAGAAACCTTTTAACACTTGGAGACCATGCCTGGGTTGGTGGCCTGCTTTAGCTGCTCCCATTGTTTTCCACAATGCTGCTGTTTTGTACATATTAAAGCAGATTTATGGTAATAAATATTTGTTATGTAAATATTTTAATTTAGTACTTGTAATTGGAAAAGCAATGACCAGGAGACCTGAAATTCAAGCTCTTCTCAGCTTTTACTTGTGAGACCTCGTGTATTTTACTTAATCCCTCTGAGACATAATTTTTACCTCTGTAGAATGAAGATTCTAATGGCTGTCTTGGAGAGTTACAGTGAAAATCCAGAAGATAAAAGGCTTTGTAGGCTTTGAAGCATCCTACAGATGTTAAGTATGTAGCAGAGGCTGCCATCCATCTAACCAAATCCATTCTTTCCTTCTTCCCTGTAATGGGTTTCTTTCTGGATCTAGCTTGGATATAAGATGAGGCATTTTCTAGCTTAACTTGCAGCTAGGTGTGGCCATGTGTTTTGAAGCTGTCTCAGTGGAATGTAAGGGGAAAAAAATCTATATAATCTTTGCTTCATTTGTATTGTAAGAAATCTCTGGTGCTGGACTTCAACTTCCCCTTTTCTGATGGGTTGGATGTGTAATTAGCAGAGTGACTTTGTAAGCCAAGTATCTTTAAATTAGTTCTCTGGATCAAAAAGAGAGAGGACTGATGTAGAACCCCTCTCCTGAACCGTTTTGTGAGGCAGACATAAATTTCTATTTTGTTTGAGCCATTGCATTTACAGGTCTTATCATAACAGTTTAGCCTACTGTAACTAATACTGGCATTATTATTGAATCTGTGTTGATAGATTCATGGAGTCCTGGAGCTGGAGGGGGCCATAGAGGTCATTTTGTATATAAAATAATGCTTGGAGAAGAAACAATTTTCACTTGGTCATGGAACAAGTTAGTTAAAAAACTGAAATAAAATCCAGGCAACTCTTTCACTACACAATGTTGCCCCTTTGTAGAGAGAGTAATAAATAGATGGAACCTAATACCTAAGAGGTTGTACTTGCAGAACATGTGAATAGATTCAGAAAGTGTCTGTGTAAATTTCCATAAGCCATCTAGAAATGGCAGGTTAGAGAAGTGGAATTTTGTCTAACTTTTTCCATGGAAATTAGAGGGGGCAGTCAGGCCTCTCCAGAGCACAAACTCTGGGGCTTCTTATCGAGTCTTGGGCTTGATGGCCCATGTGTCCGATAAAGTATTGCAAGCCCTTGTGGTTCTGCATGAGAACAGCCTCAGGAAAAGAACGGGCAAACTCACAGTTGTGCTGGGGATGTTTTAGCCATGGCTGCTGAGCGCTTCTGTGCTCAAAAAGATTAATCTAAAATGGCTTCTCGAAACATAACACAACAAGAGAGAGATGAGATTATGTTTTTAGCATTTGAACCAGAACATGCTCACTCTGCTTTAAAAGGTCTTAAGGGATCAAAAAGTAAAGAAAAGAAAAAAGAAAAAAAAAAAAAAAGCCCAGGGAAACAGAAGTTGCTGTTCTCATTAAAGGAGAGAGGTATTTTTATTCATTGTTTTTATTCACATCAGTTAATTTAACATGCCTTGAAGGGGCCTCTTCCAGGGTAGCAGTATTAAAGTAGCAGCTTACTCACTGATTATAAACAAACACTAGTCAAGTTTACTTACCAAAGTTGGTGCACAGATGAAAAAGAAAAGAATTACCTCCTACCTGAAGATGTAATGAGTCCCAAATGTCTCTTCTGGCCTTGTGACAATGTGCTGTGAAAGAAGCTTGGAATTAAATCCAAACCATGGCTTTTAAGTCTCTTCGTGATCTGGCCCATACCTACTTTTTGTTCTCATCTCACAACTCTCCATTCTTGGTGCACTATTGAGAGGTAGCACATCATCTTTTTTCTGTCCTGTGTGACCACAAGATCTTTCCTGACCTAATATTCCACACATGCTACTCCCATGACTGATTTGTTGTTGTTGTTATGTGCTGTCGAGTTGGCCCCGACTCATAGCGACCCCAAGCGACCCCTCCTTGGGTTTCCGAGGCAGTATCACTACGGAAGTAGATTGCCCAACCTTCTGATTAAGCTCCCCTTAGGTCTGAACCAAAATATCACATCCTTAGAGATGTCTTCCCTGACCATCCTACAGAAAGAGGTTCTCTCCACTACATTTTTCTTCAGTAAAGCTAATTTCCTTCATAGCTCTTACAGCAATTGGAATTAATTAATTCACATATCTGCTTATTTATTTTCTGCTAGGCATGAATCTCCCCTCATGGACAGTGACCCATTTTAACCATAACCGTTTGCTGTGGACTTGATTCTAAGTCATGACAACCTCGTGTGTGTCAGAGTAGAACGATGTGTCATAGGGTTTTCAGTAGCTGACTTTTCAGAAGTCTATTGTCAGGCCTTTCTTCTGAGGTGCATCTGGGTAGGTTCAAACCACCATCCAACCTTCCAGTTAGTAGCCAAGCTTGTTAACCATTCACACTACCCAGGGACTCCACTTTGATAATAAAAGGAGCAAAATTCAATTTCAAGATTATCTAAAAATTCTTTGTTAAGACCAAGCTGGGGTTTAGTTAGGGAGAAATTACTATCAGGAGTGTTGTTGTTGTTGTTATGTGCCGTTGAGTCGGCCCTGTCTCATAGCGACCCCTCCTTGGGTTTCCAAGGCAGTATCACTACGGAAGTAGGATTGCCCAACCTTCCTTCCGAGGAGTGGCTGGTGGGTTGGAACCGCCAGCCTTCTGGTTAGCAGTCAAGTGCTTTTAGCCACTATGCTACCAGAGCAGGGAGTAGGAATGAAGAATGGGATTTTTGAGGTGTGTAGGGTTTCCTTGGGATGGCAGATAGGCTGAGGTAAACTAGCAGATGAAGAGTCAATCTAGTAAGGGAGTTGGATGGAATATGGTCAAGACCAAGAAGGTCAAGGACTTGAGAAGAAGTCAGTGAAATAGAAGCTAAGTCAAAGAGAGAGAAAGTCTTAAACAGACCGTAACTCACCTTCATATCCAGCTCTTCAACACAGCATCCCATCCCTTCCCTGGAAAGCCAGGCCCAACACTATTTTCAGCATCTTCAAGGGCCTGGATAATCAGGGTGGGTCTTGGTCCCCTGGACCAGTAACTATATCTCGCTGTGAAGACAATGCTGTCTGTCCTTGGGTCAGACAACTAGAGGGTGATTCTCTCTGAGGTTCCAAAAACCAAAAACCAAACTCACTGCCATCAAGTTGATTCCTATTTTCCTTCTGCAGAATTCCTGGTGGGTTTGAACTGCCAACCTTAGGCAGTCAAATGCCTTAGCCATTGTGCCACCAGAGATCCCTTTACTAATTTTTGATTCAGTAAACACATCCCACAAATAGTGTGTTCTCCTGCAGTCCTGATAGCTGCCTTCCCTAATATCCATTATCCTAATAGCTCTGGTAGCATAGTGGCTAAGACACTTGCCTGCTCACTAGAAGGCTGGCGGTTCAAACCCACCAGCCACTCCTCGGAAGGAAGGTTGGGCAATCCTACTTCCGTAGTGATACTGCCTCGGAAACCCAAGGAGGGGTGGCTATGAGTCAGGGCTGACTCGACGGCACACAACAACAACAACAACAAATATCCTTTCGTCCAGAAGCAGTTTCTATACCTTGAATTGCCCTTCTACTGTCCCTAAACTATGTGCACCCCACAATCTATTCATACATTAAAACTTTCTTAAGTTTTGCTTCTTTTAATGATAATGCATCTTTGGCTTCTCAGAGAGGAGCCCAGGAATCTTCCTGGTTTGCACACTGCCCTCTATTGCAGTCGATCCTCTCTAGACTCTGTCTTTCTGTTGTTATAGTAACACAGATGTCCCTTCTGGAATGTTATGTTACCTGGAGACATTGTTGTGAGGCTCATAAGAGAGATTTACTTGGTCCCAACTCTATTTCAGATTAAAAAAAAAAAAAAATCCTGCATTCCTGCATCCACAACTGTATTTGTTTCTTTGCTATATAGAAACTGAGAGAAATTGACAGGATAATAGAACCAAATCTTGGCAAGAAGTAGGACATGTTACATGATGAAATATAATATCTAGCATGTCCTACTTTACTGAAGAAAACACGATGCTAATAATTTTGCTGTACTTTTGATTTTTGGAGTAAATTGTACAATAAAAGATATGAGTATAATGGAAACTTCAAAAGCACCAAGTAACAGATGATAAATGGTATAAAACACAGTGGATTAATTTACTTAGCTTTGGTTTTGGTGTTGGTAAAATGAATGAAACAATGTATTTACATGCAGAAAGCCATATTTCCATAAATATATTTGTTAAAACAGGTAGCATAAATTGTGGTTAAATTTAGTAATGGCTGATGGTACGCTTGAATGTTTCTTTGTGATTAAATGTGAACAATTGCTCCTTTAAGGTAAAGGTCTGTGTATACGTGATTAATCAGATTGAAATGAAAGTACAGACAGCTCATGCCATGCGTAGTTATCAGAATGATTGATTTTAGTCTGTGCTTCTAGGTGAAAAAATATCTGTTAATAACCCCAGCAGCCCAACTCCTAATGTCACTGATAGTTCAATGATTTGTGCACATTCTGCATTATTGAGCTCATTTGCAGGTATAGGGTCTACACAATGATCCATTGGATCACAAAATTATAACACGAAAAAAAGTGACATCCAGATTTATGCAAGAGTTATGACTGCAAAGTGCATTTCATCAGTGAGAAGTTTAAAATTGCAGCTGTTGTAGCTGTCGCGGGCATGTTATTTTCTTTGGTTTGTGTGTAGGCAAGGCTGTCAAGATTTTATCACACAAACTGGTGTTTTTGTGTCCCCCAGCTCTCTGCCTGCTGATGACAGCCAGTCTCTGAGGTGCATTGTTATTAAGTCTTCAGCTTTAAGATAGTATTTTACCAACTTGGGTGAATTACACTTGATCATAAACACCTTAATGTTTTACTGGGTATAAAAGGTTCAGAACCAAATAGGAAAACAGTTCTGCAGTAAGTATTGGTAGATTGTTGGGGGAACTGCTGCTCTTCATCACTGAGGAGGAGATGGCATCTCATTCAGACTCTTGAGTTCTGTGTCTTCTCAAAATGAAGGACTGGAATTAGTGGAAGACTTCTCATGTGAAACTTGGGTGTCTTCCTCACCCTGTAACCACTGATTGTTTGCACACTGTCACTGGATCACCAAGTTGTCAAACTTTTCCACCTTGTTCCCTCCTGCAAAGAAGTTCAGCTTGCCCCCTCTTGCAGCTACTAAGATGTTTGTTTCCAAGTGCATGTTGGTTCATAATGTCTAGAGAGATTACTTGGGACCAACTTTTTTTCAGATTAATATTTTTTTCTTGTACTCAGAATTATTTTGGTTCATTGCTACAAAGAAACCAGGAGAAACAGACAAAGTAATAGAAACAAATCTTGGCATAAAGTTGTGGGGTATCTTTCATGTGATGGGATGTGATACCTAACATCTACTTTTATGGAAGGAAATAAAATCCTAACAATTTATCTGTATTTTCATTATGAGGGTATACTGTGAAATAAAATATATGGATAGACTTCAGTTGCTGCAAATAAAGGATTTAAGCAATAGTGGATTTATTTATTTATCTTCCATTGTAATGCTTGTAAAATGAATGCAGCAATGTATTCATTCAGATATTGTTCTTTAGAAGATGCCATACAATTTTCCCTGGCATAAGACCTGGCCACAATAGGTACTCATTAGTATTATTATTCTCATTATTTACATTAGGAAAAGGAATAGGATTATAATATACATATTGATTTTGTCAATGTCCAGATAATCTAGGCCAAAGCAAGGGCAGCAGAATAAATGAGAATTCCTGAAGAAACTCACACCTGAGGAGCCAGCATGCTCTTCCCAGAGCTTGCCTTGCTTGGAACTTAAGAAGTTTCCTCCAACCCTGACCGAGATTTCTGGAACTGCACTATCCAATGTGGCTATTTACATTTAATTTAATGAAAACAAAATAAAAATTGAGTTCTTTAGTAGCTCTAGACATATCCCAAGAGCTCAATAACCACATGTGCATTCTCCTGGAGTCTGTTCTGACTCATGGCAACCTCATGTGTGCAGAATAGAACTGCTCCATAGAGTTTTCGGGGCTGTGATCTTTCAGAAGCAAATAGCCAGGCTTGTCTTCTGAGGCGCCTCTGTCTGGGTTTGAACCCCATCAACCTTTTGGCTAGTAGTTATGAACTGAACAATTTACACCACCAATGGCTACCGTATTGGACAGCATAGAGTACATTTCCATCAATCACAAAGAATTATGTTGGACAGCATTGCTGTAGGGTGAAACCCTGAAAAGATCCCAGAATTTAAAAGCTGGTGTCTTAAAAATATAAGAAAAACTGCAATCAAGTGAGTACCAGAGTCAGTTATTATACAGAACAATTAGTAAGAAATCAAAGAAAATAAAATTGTGCTATGTAGATGCATTTTTAAGACACTGGCTCCTCTTGAATGACTCCCATGGCTGGCCAGACTGGGGCAGGTAAACAAGGAGGGTCATTAGTCACCATTCAGCATCACCTCTATCAGGGATGGAGGAAGTCATGAGTCCCCAAGAGCTGTGAGAGGAGAAAAATACCCAGGGGAAAAGAGGTTTGTTGCAAAATGAATCTGGAAGCCTATGTGTCATTTTAAAAGCTGTCTTTTTAAACAAAAAGTGATGTGGTGATTTCTTTAGTATGTCTAAATTTAATTATGCTTAGAAGGTGAGCAAGCTCGGTCCTGGTTACTTATTCTTATAGAAGTTGCTAGTTATCTATCACATCATCTGGAATTGCATTACACTTATTAATGTTATTTGCTTAATTAATCCCAAGAGAGGCAGAGACTAACGGCTGTTTTTGTCTTGACAATTACTAGAAATGCAACTGATGGTATTGCCTTTTTTTTTTTTTATTATTAGGATTTGGGTGAAGATTTACAGAGTAAATTCACTTTTCATACAGCAGTTCACATATACTT
>NW_006921764.1:556906-566996 GCF_000298275.1 Orycteropus afer afer
CAAGGCTCAGGGGTCCAAGATTATCTTCTTTGTCTGTGTTAATTGGTTTCCCTTTTCTTTGTTGAAGAGGGTCTGTGCAATCCTTCTGCCTAGTCTGCCATCTTGCCCCGCCTCTCTGGCATTGCCTTTTGAATAAGTTACTAGAATTAAATACATGTGATAGTAACTTAGACATTTTATTATAGAAACAAAGTGAAAATATAGGCGACTCTTAAGAAGTTGTCATCTATAAAAATTCCTTAACTTTCTTTATATTTTGTTCAAAAAATTTAAATCACTTCAGTTAGGAAAAATTGTGGAACCCTGTCTTGAAACATTCCTCCTTGTATAACCTCCTAAGGAATTTGAATATGGTAAAATTTGCTGAATTTCACTGAATTGAAAACTGAAATTGTTACTTATTGGAGAATGCAGTGAAATGTGTGGTATTGCCAGCATAGTAACTCTCTGATGAAAGTTATAAATATTATTGATTTTTTTAAATTAGAGAAGTGTCTGTGTGCTCAATATCCATTTTAGTTCATTTTTTAGAAATCAGGAAATACATTAGAATTGTAATGCTGGAAGCAACCTCAGCTGACAATCTTGCCTTTGTCCTTAGACTCTAAGCCAAGCTGGGTAATAGGAACCTGGGAAGATGGCTGTGAGCAGGGAAGTATGGTGTGGAAGGAACACTGGGCTGTGGACCCAGGTGACCCATATTCTTGTTCAAGCTTTGCCACCATTTTCCATAAATCCCTCAACCTCTCTTATTGACAAAATGAGAGGAATGGACAAAATATTTTCTATAGTATTTTCAAACCTCCTTTGTTTTCTGTAACAAATCACCACAAATTTAGCTGATTTGCTTCTGGCTCTACCTGTAGTCTTCTGAAATCAGGCTTTATCTTAGAGTAGTCGTTAGTTTTGGCAGGCCCTGGGATATTTCCAGAGCCTGTTCTTCCACATTTTCTCAGTGACGCATACGGAAGAGACTGACATGGAAAAATGAGGAGAAGAGATTTTTGGTGGTTCCGTGGTAGAATTCTCACTTGTCACACATGGGACTTAGGTTGGATTGTGGCCAATCTCCTCCCACATAGCCACCACTCACCTATCATTGGAGGCTTGTATGCTGCTCTGATGCTGAACACACTTCAGCAAAGCTTCTAAACTAGAACAGACAAGGCAGGACGAACCCTGTGGGTCGCAGCACTCAGATCAGCAACTGATTATGGGGATGGTGCAGAACTTGGTAGCATTTTGTTCTGTTGTATATGGGGTCACCATGAGTCAGAGACCAACTCAACAATAGATGCTTAGATGGACTGCCATCTCAAAAGAGGCAATGACATCTTCATACATAGTTATTAGTGGGCAGCAGATGAAAGACAGACCAAGGGAGCATTTAGGGCATTGACTCCATTTGGGGCATTTGTAGGAAGCTATTTAAATGAGATTGACCTTTCCTGAGACCAGTTTCTTTGTCATAATTCTGAGTGACTTAGGTGGTTATGGCCAGGAGCTCAGGTGGCACAGTGCCTAAGGCATTTGACTGCTAACAAGAAGTGGAGGTGGTTCAAACCCACCAGCCACTCCACAGAAGAAAGATGGGGCAATCTACTTCTGTAAAGGTTTACCACCTTGGAAATCCAATGAGGGTCACTATAAGTTGGAATCAAATCTATGGCAGTGAATATGGTTTTGGTGTTAGGTGGTTATCACAGTAATTTTTATCATGACTTTTATTCACAAAGAAACAATAAAATCTGAAAGAACAGATGATCCAGTAGATGAAAACAAAAATCACCACTATCTCATCATCCAAGGATTTTGTTCAAACTTTGCCACAAATTTTCCCAAATTCCTCATCCTCCCTGGTCTCAGTTTCACAATAACATTGGGTTGTATATGTCTTTGTACATACTGTTCTATGATATGTACAGAAATTAATTTTAAAAGGATCATATTGTACAATATTCAATAAGTTGTAGTGAAATTTTTTCATGTCATTACATGTTTTTGTTGTTGTTGTTAGATGCTGTCAAGTCTTCTCCAGCTCATAACAACTCTATGCACAGCAGAACGAAACACTCCCCAGTCCTGTGCTAGCCTCATGATCCTTGCTATACCTGAGCCCATCGTTGCAACCACTGTGTCAGTCCATCTCATTGAGGGCCTTCCACTTCTTCATTGACCCTCCACTTTACCAAACTTGATATTCTTCTTCAGGAAATGATTCCCTCTGACAACATGACCAAAGCAGGTAAGACAAAGTATGGCCAGTCTCGCTTCCAAGGAGCATTCCAGCTGCACTTCTTCCAGGATGGATATTCAGTTCTTTTAGCAGACCCTGGTACTTTCAGCATTCTTTACCAGCACCACAACTCAAAAACATCAACTCTTCTTCAGCAGCTACTAACAACAACCACCTCAAAGAGTGTTTTCTTCAGGTGAAGAGAGATGAGATATGGAGCAACGACTTTGAAAATTATAAAGTGATGAATAAAATATAAGCCATTCATGTATCCCTCTTGTCAGAGAGGGCAGTGACCTTCAGGTAAACAGTCTATCATATGTCATTGAATTATACCTCTTTTGAGAAGATTTGATTATTCTAACACTCCCCAAGAGCATACTGTGGATGCATGGCCCTCCAGTGAGTATACTACTGGCCCTAGTCCTGGTTTATCTCAAACTTTGTTTCTGTATCTGTGTGTCTGTTTCTTTTCTGGCCCAAAAGAAGTCTCTGAATTTTGAAGTCTGTTCTGCATGGTTACGGTCTTTATTTGTTTTTTGTCACCTTGCTTTTTCCAGCTGGCTATTCAGTCATTCCCCTGCCGATCTATTATGTTCTCTATGAGGTTGTCTTTATTGGTACTCATAGGTGGCACTTAGCACTCATATGGCACTTTTCATCTTGAAAGCACTTTACAGACATTAGCTAATTAATTTTCACATCACAGCATGATAGGTAGGTAGGGAGCTAATCTAAGCATTTGAGCTATGGTGATGAAAGGTGTGTTACAAGTACAATAAATTATTTTTTATTATTCTTTGGAGGAGGAAGACATGGTTATGTAATTTTTCCCAAACCACAGAAGGAATTTACATTATAGTTGAAATTCAAGCCTAGTTGGATAAAGTGAGTTGAATCACAGGCCCTCTTATGGGTGTTGCCCTGGCTTGCTCATGAAGACAGTGTTATTTATGGGGGTCAAATTGATCAGCTGGCTTCCCTTTCCTCTCTGCAGGGGGACCAGCATTATTGCCACCTGAGTCACTTTCTTCCCTTCTTTCTTTGCTGAATGATGACACTTAGTGAAATGAACTTGATGAGAAGTTTGAAAATATTTTAGAGAGGCCTTGAAGTTCAAGAGAGAGAAAGATGGGAGGCAGCAGGGGGCAGCACCTCATATAGGGCAAATATGGTTGGAGTATAATTTGCTTTTGAAAGCTAAGAATCTTTCTAATTGGTGAAATAATGATATTATTATTGCTTGGGCAGGTGGGAAAGTATTGGGAGTAAAACTTCCTTGGCTTAGCTTTCAGGAACTGCACGATTAGGGATCTGAGTGTGGCGAGGAAGGTAAGAAAAGGGAAAACCCTGAAGTATTGGCTCTCAATTGTGCCCTTTAGTCTCTGGGCTTCCTCAAGACTGATAAGAATTGCCCATCTACCCTCTGATCTTAGGGGTGACTATCAGACTCTCCAAAATTAGTTTCAGGAGTGAGGGAATAGTAGTAAAACTGGTCATCATACAGAAAGGAGACTTGGTCAGGATTTTCCACAATTCTCTTTCCTGAAAAATAAAAACCAAACCAAGAAGCAAAAATGGGATTCATGGATGAACTGTCCTTTGGCCATAAAGCACTTCTCCATACTGAGGCAGTGAATGGCTGTGAACCCACAGGCTTTCTTTCTTCATGTGCAGCTGAAGATAAGGAGAGGACCAAATCTTATGGAGACTATCTAATTCAGCTGCTTGTGTCCCGAAATAAGGTCAGGACTTGTAACAGTAGTAATTTAGATTATGAAATGTTTAGACGTTCAAAGTTAGTTGGCACTGGTGTTGGATAGAAAGGAAGGTCAGAAAAAGCAAATTTTGGTGGTTGATGCTTTCACCAATAGCTCTCTCCTGATAGTCAGATTTCCCTGGTCTCCATAATTTTTCATGCTATTGGATGTCAGTCTGAACACCTAAGCAGATGGCCTAAATAAGAGGGGAGATTTGACATTTAGCTGTTAATTTATTTTACGATGTGGGTTGCCATGTATTATACATGAAGTAAATAAAAGTGATGGACTAATTATGGAAATGTACACTGCCTTCCAATTACTCTTGGATTGCATGTTTAATATGTTGAAGGATTCCAATTATGAAGAGAAGATTTGTCAGAGCAGCAAACTTTTTTGTTTGTGGAATTCCAACTTTATCGGCAGTGAGACTTGGCTGATTTTGTTCAGCTAGGTAAATGAACCTCCTAGACTTTCCAACACAATTGCTATTTATTTATTTATTTGTTCTGGTTGAATCATATTTTAGACTTATATTTTTGACAACCTATTTCACAGTTGACTGGACTCCCCCTCCCAATCTGGGATTCTGGTCCACTTTCAAATAGTACATCCACATTTGTTATCATAAAAGGGCAATCTTGTCATTTGAAAAGATCACTTCTGGTTAATGCAAGATCTGTAACTTGTTTTGGTCTATTAACTTTATCATATTTCTTTCAAGAACAATTTGATTGGAGGAGGAATGGATCAACACAGTCAAAGTTTTAACTGTATCCAAATATCTAGTTAAAATTATATTTTAAAAAAGTAGAAACAGCTAAATTATTTCAAGCTTGGGTTAACAGTAACATGGGGAGCATTTACAATGTTTGAAAGCTATGTGATTGTTTTAATATTGTTTCTAAAGACTTAATGAAAGTAAATTTTGTTTTGGACTTATATTCTAATTTATTCTAATTACATAAACAAGATATATCCTTCTCAATTTTATAAAATTTGAGATTTTATTAAAATGGAGATTTTTGTTTGTTTGCTTTTTAGTTTAAGATAATGAATGTCACTAATCTAGAGCTCCTCACCAATCTTATTTTAATCTTTTGCAAATACTAAGTATCATACAATGAAGCCTCGTAGCTTTATTACAAATGAAAATGCTATGAATTTTATGATTCAAGCATTATATTCATAAATGGTTACATTATTTTTATATGCTTGTATCTAATCTCATTCCAAAAATCATCTGAGACAGCTTACAAGAACGCATAAACCAAAATGGGAAAATTATAAATGAGTAATAAATCAGGAACAGGGAACTACAGAAAAAAAAACAGAAAGGCAAAAAAGTTGCTAAAGATGAGCCACAAATTGGCCCTGAGTTTCTTGGTGTGCAAATAAAAAGGAAAATAGGTTCAATTCTATAACACAAATTATCTAGAAGAAACAAGGCCACTAGGTCCTCAGAGTAAGCAAACATTTTCTGGTGTGTAAGTTGTTTATATTAGTATGTCACTGTAATATTAGTATATTATTATGTAATTTTTGAAATACTTCTCAGTACACATATATTGCTTTTGTCTCAGCTTTGTTCCATTACAAATCACTCCAGGCATGGTGGTTAAAAACAACAAACATTTATTATTTGTCTTGATTTTGTGGGTTAGCTGGACATTTCTTTTGGAATAGGGCTGAATGGTCTAGAATGACCTCAATGACGTGTCTATGATATCAGCTAGGAATTCTGGGATGGCTGGGAACTATCTCTTTGTGGTGTCTCACTCTCAGTTATGTGAAAGAAGCTTTACAAAAAGAGCACATATGGTGTGATTCATAGGAAGTTCTAGAAAAGGCAACTCTAATCTATGGTAAATAAGAATCAGAACACTGATTACCTCTGGAGATTGACTGGGAGGGGACATCAGAGAACATACTGAGGTGATGGTAATGTTCTGGACCTTGCTAGAAGTTTGGGTAGCACAGAGGTAAGCATATTTATGCATTTGTTAACATTTGCAAATGTACCCTTCAGATTTGTGTGTTTCATTGTCTGTAAATTTTACTTCGAAAGGGAAAAATCTGTAAGCAAATACAACTAGTTAATGATAGTATGCTGACATATTTAGAGAGAAGTCTACAGATATGTGTGCAATTTACTTAGAAATATGTCAAAAAAATTAAATGGATTGATAGGTGAGTATAGGCATGGATAGAGATGTGATACAAAGAAAACATATTTAAATGTTAACGGTAGAAACTGAGTGGTGGCTATATAGATATTAACTGTAAAATTCTTCCAATTTTGTTGTGTTTTCATAATAGAAAAAACTCTGAAGTTCCCAGTTAGGTATGAGAAAGCCACAAATCATTCAATCTAAGAGCATGCTTCCTCCCAGCTACTAGGGGGAAGACTGCACGTCATTAGGAGAAGGTGCCCACATAGCACTTAAGCATGGCATGGTATAAGGTCATTTGCAGGATGCAGAAGGAAACAAATGAGTCCAAGATTGTACCCCTGACACCTTCTGATTTGTGTGTGATGTGCTTATCATGCAGAAATATTCATGTGCCCCAGCACAGGAACATGGTGGTGTTGGAGGTACCATGAATGGCAGAGGTCTGGCATCAAGGAGAAGAGACCATCACAGGTGGCAATGAGACTAGGAGCAAAAGGCCAAGCGTAGGAGAAAAAGGGCCAAGCAGTGAGTGTTAGCATGGTATTCAAGAGCAAGGATCAGACAAACCTCATGGATCACCTGATCATTCATTCAATAAATATTTATTAAGTATTTATTGAGCAACTACTGTATGCTACAGAGTGCTCTAGGTAATAGGGATATTTGTGATTGTTAGGTGACATTGAGTCAGCTCTGACTCACAGCAACCCCATGTACAAAAAAATGAAACACTCTCTGGCCCTGTGCCATCCTCACCATCCTTGCTATGCATGAGCCCATTGTAGCAGCCACTGTGTGAATCCATCTCATTGAGGGCCTTCCCCTTTTATGATGACCCTCTACTTTACCAACCATGATACCCTTCCCCAAGGAATGTTCCCTCTGACACGACCAAAGCAAGTGAGACAAAGTTTGGTCATTCTTGCTTCTAAGGAGAATCCCAGCTGCACTTCTTCCAGGACAGATTTGTTCATTCTTCTGGCAATTCATGGTATTTTCAGTATTCTTTGCCAACACCATAATTCAAAGGCATCAACTCTTCTTGGGCCTTCCTTATTCATTGTCCAGCTTTCACAAGAATATAAGGCAACTGAAAATACCATGGCTTGAGTTAGGCTCACCTTAGTCTTCAAAGTCACATCTTTGTTCTTTAACATTTGCAAGAGGTTTTTTTTTGCAGCAGATGGAGATGTAGTAGCAAACAAAGCATATTAGATCCCTAAGATTATAAGACATATTCTTGTAGGGAGACATAGATAACAAACAAGTAAATAGGGAATATGTCAGATAATGATACATGTGGTGGAGAAAATAGAGCAAGGGAAGGTGATAGGGAGTTTCTAAATAGAGGTCAGTTATTTAATATAGGTTGGTCTGGGAAGGGAAGGAGCTCTGGTGGTACGATGGTTAAAGCATTGAGCTGCTAACCGAAAGTTCATCTGTTCGAACCCACTAGCTGGTCCTCAGGAGAAAAATGAGGAGGTCTGCTTCCATGATTGACAGCCTTGGAAACTATATGGGGCCAGTTCTACTCTGTTCTGTGGGGTCACCATGAGTTGGAATTGACCCAGTGCTAGTGGGTTTGGTGGGATTTTTTTTTCCTTTTTTTATTTTCCTTTTGTTTTCTTTCTGGAAAGTGCTCATACAGACAGTGACATTTAAGCAGAGATCTGAAGGATATTAAGAGGTAAGCCATATAGCAATCTTAGGCAAGAGTATTGCAGACTGAGGGAGCAGCAGTATACAGATGCTGAGGTAGAATCCTGCTTGCCATCTTTGTAGAAGAATTAGGAGATGAGTTTGTCTTGGATGAGCAAGTGAGAAAGAAATAGAAGCTGAGATCAGAGAGGTGGTGGCAAATAAGAGTCATAAGGGCTTAGGCTTTAACTCTCAGGGAGAATGGAAGGTTTTGAGCAGAGGTGTGAATCATCAGACATGACCTTTAAACTAGATCACATCAGGCATTGTATGCTTAGCCACTGGCAGGGAAGAGTAAAGTAAGGAGGCCAATTACGCAGCCTTTGCATCAATCCAAATGAGAAGTGATGGCGGCTTGATCAAATGAGACAGTGGAACTGAAAAGAATTTGTCAGGTTCTGGATATAAGTGAATGCAGAGTCAATAGAATTTATTTACTGTTGGAAGTGGGATCTGAGAGAAACAGAATGGTTGAAAGTGATTCAAAGGTTCTGGCATGAGTGTCTGGAACAATATATACATGCTGTGGCAAGAGTCTAGGAAGACCACATTTGGGGGTGATCATCAGGAAGTCAGGACTGAACATGCTGAGTTTAAGATAGCTTTTAGACATCTAAATGAAATTGTCAGGTAGAAAGTTGGACAAATGAGTCTGGAGTCCAGAGGAGAGGTCTGATCTGCACATAGATGTTATTTAAAGCCACGAGGCTGATAAGATTACCTAGGAAGTGAGTGTAGGTAAAGAAGAGAAGAGGACCAAAGACCTGAGGACTGCAATGTTGAGAGGGCTGGAGATCAGGAGAAACTACAAAAGAGAAGAGGGGTGGCCAGTAGCAAAACCAAGAAAGAAAGGTGGCCAGAAGCCAAATGAAGGAAGTGTTTGAAGGAGGAGGGAGGAATCAATGATGTCAAATGCTGCTGATGCTCCAGGGAGCAGAGCGGAGCACTAGACAGCCCCTCTGTAATAGAGACCGGCAGGGAACACCGTGCTGATCCAGCGCTCCGACATCTCCCTGTGAGGTTACCTCCCACACCCCTACTGCATGTGTCTGGTCACCATCTTGCAGGGGCAGAAGTGTAACAGAAAGAAGAGATCTAAAACACCGACACACAGCCTCTAGTAAAAGGTTCTACTTACATTCTTTTATTGGAATAACTTTATAAAGTTGCTACCCAGCAAGAAGAAACTTATGAATAAATAAATAAATAGTTTGCATTTTCTTTACACATCTCAATGTGAAATTAATAATTAAGTGACCTTACATCATTAAGAAACATTCACAATTTGAAGGATCTAATTTTTATGTATTTGACTAAAATATAATTTTCATTTTTAAAAGTCTAAGTGTATAGACATGCGTTTAATATATGTGTTGACTATATGCCTAAGGCACTTGACTGCTAACCAGGAGGCTAGCAGTTCAAACTCACCAGCCACTCCTCAGAAGGAAGATGGGGCAATCTACTTCCGCAGTGATACTGCCTTGAAAACCCAAGGAGGGGTCGCTATGAGTCGAGCCGACTCGACAGCACATAACAACAACAACAACAACATAAATGAAGGAGCTCTGGTGGGTAGTGCCTAAGACATTTTACTGCTAACCAGAAGGCTAGCAGTTCAAACCTATCAGCCACTCCTCAGAATGAAGATGAGGCAATCTACTTCCATAAAGATTTACCACCTTGGAAACCCAAAGGGAGTCACTATGAGTTGGAATCAACTCGGTATCAGTGAGGTTCTTCTTCTTCTTCTTTTTTTTTTTTTTTACTATAAATGAGGCACATAAAGCAAAGGTGGTCCAAACATATACTGTAGTTTTACACAATTAACATTGTATATTTGTTTGCCAATTACACTTTCCTCTGGAGGGGTATTTTATAAGTGTGTTATGCTAATATTTTTATCCACAAGAACTTGTGGAAAAAAAATTACATACCTTGCTTAGCAAAATATCTGGGGGGTAGGGGAGGGTGTGGTTGGTAAAAAACAAAGTAGAAAGTGTATGTTATTTGCATAAAAATACAATGCACAGAATACAGCACAGTGCTGGACATGCAATAAATATTTGTTGTTGTTGTTAAGTGCCGTCGAGTCGTTTCCGACTCATAGCGACCCCATGCACAGCAGAACAAAACACTGCCCGATCCCGCGCCAGCCCCACAATCCCTGCTATACTCGAGCCCATCATCGCAGCCACTGTATCAATCCATCTCCCTGAAGG
>NW_006921764.1:568551-582255 GCF_000298275.1 Orycteropus afer afer
TGTCTTGGTTGTTTTCTTGGCAGTATTAGAACTGTGGCAGAGTTACCAAATAACAAGAGAGGTGGGAGACAATAAATGGATTTCTTAAAAAAAAATGAAAATAAAAGTTTTAAAAAGAATAATATATTAATAAATATTCTTGCTTAATGAGTTAAGCAGTCACAGGGTCCCCATGGAGTTTATAATGGATAGGGCTGGCTGTCTGTAACAATCTCATGGATCACAGATTGTTAGAACTAGGCCTATTCTATGCAAAATCTTCAGTTGTGTGTTTTAGTAGTTTTCTTGGTTTTCCAGTACTGCTGTATCAGAAATACTACAAATGGATGGCTTTAACAAACAGGGATTTATTCTCCTACAGTTTGGGAGGCTAGAAGTCTGAGTTCAAAGGGCTGGCTCTAGGGGCTGAGTGAAGGCCCTTTGACCTTGGGCTTCAGCTGTTTCCTTTTCCAGACCCACTAGAGCTATAGGCTTTTTCTAACTCATACAGCTGCTGGTTACTGAGACTGACAGATCCAAGATCGAGAAGTAAAATGGCACAGTCCCAAGATTAGAAGACAACATGACAGACCACTAGTTCAAGTCCAAGAACAATTTGAAAATCAGCAGGCAACATAGCAGGCCCTGAGATGAAGACTCGGTCAAATGAGGGATCCAGATGTGCCAAAAAGCTAGACATCTCTTTTCAGAACTGTTTCCTGTTATATACTGGAAGCAGGCCATTCTCCAAAGACAGCTACTTAGCTGCTTGCAGCAGATTCTACCATGGAGTTGATGACTGATCTCATCATGGGGAATAATTCCGGTATGTCCAGCTGCCCAGCCATTCAAAACCAAGGCCCAGCCAAATTGATACACAACTTTAACTACCACAGTAGTTAAACATTTCAACAAATTAAGTACACAAAATGATGAGCAGTCAAAACCATACAGGTGAATAAACATTTCTATGCATAAGATTTGTCCTGAGTTTTCCCCTTTGAAATTCTGGTTTAGAGGGTTAGGGTTGCTTTGCAATCTTTGCCAAATTGTTCTTGTTGTTGTTGTTATATGCTGACAAGTCAAACCCGACTCATAGCAACCCCTCTTTGGGTTTCCAAGGCGGTATCACTACGAAAGTAGATTGCCCAACCTTCCTTCCAAGGAGTGGCCGGTGGGTGCTTTAGGCACTATGCTACCAGAGCTCCTAATTAGATGACATCAAATAAGAAACTCTCATGGGCTTAACACTGTACTATAAATCTCATGGGGGTGAGGAGAAGGAAAATTGACAGTAATAATTTAGGGCATGATTCTTATCTTCTGTAAGTTTCTAACTCAGCTGGGAAGAGTATACACACGCACATACACACACAAACACACACAGAGGTATGAAATAAATAGGGACATATGTAGTCAGCTAGATCGAGTGATATAAATTATAGGGTGGGGATGAAGAGACAGGAACCCTACAGTAGTTTAGGGTATTAAAAAAAAATCTTCTGGGGGTTACTAATTCAGTTGGAAAGACCAGTATATATGTATCTATGCACAGATATGTAAGACAGATAACTAGGGATGCATGCAATCAATATTAGATTGAGTGATATAGATACTATAGGAATTCAGAGGATATTCAGTAGAATAAATTAGGGTGTGTGCCACTTACTGATTTTTTGACTTTCAGCTCAATTTACCCTTTTTACTTGATCTGTAAAAATGGATCTGGGACTTTTAAAAGTTTATCCATTTCCAGCTAACACAGTGTTAGTTTTTGTCTTGTGGGGGCAATGGAGAGACTTTGCAAGAGGCAAGAGTTTTGCCTCCTGTTTCCACTTTACTTAGCAAGTTCCTGCAGTGCATACTGCTTCCTAGTGCCTGGCTCCTGCAGCGCACGTGGTTTCCCCAGAGTGAGGCTCCTGCAGTGCACAACATCCAGAAGTTTTGCTTCAGGTTTGGTTTGTAGCAGATTGCTACCAGTGAGGCATCCTGTGCTGAATAACTTTCCTCAGCACCCTGTGGTCTGGATTGCCTATAAGTGTCACTGGCACAGTAGCACTCTGCTCTTCAGTGAGCTCTCTCTCAGCCCTAGGGATAGTGGTTATTCCTTATGAATGATATTTTTATATTCTTTGCATTCTCTTTACTTCCTATTTAGCCAATCTTTTTGTTATCCCAATCCTCTGCTATAGTTAATAATTAATCTTTCCCTTTGCAAAGTATTGAATAGTTTCTGTCTCCTAGACCCAGGCTGATACAGGTTTGGTTTTGTTTCCTTGAATTCATAATGATTTTCCCAGGGGCCACGTCTGGGCTAGAGACCCCATACTGGTTATTCCTGCATTACAACTACTGGGTTTTAGTACGGACTGTCCACCATGGTTCTTAACCTCCTGTTTAAAGAGCAGGTCCTGGCTAAAATTGCACCAGGGTCCTTCCTTGGGCTTTTTAAAACTTGAGCTGTGGTTATAGAAATATTTTGTATTATGGCTATAGCATAGTTATCTTAGAGTATACAGTTACCAATATTCATTGAAATATGTGCTTAAAACAGGAGCTCTGGTGGCACAGTGCCTAAATCGTTTGACTGCTAACCAGAAGGCTGGCAGTTCAAACCTACCAGCTGCTCTTCAGAAGGAAGGTGGGGCAATCTACTTCCGTAGTGATACTGCCTCAGAAACCCAAGGAGGGGTGGCTAGGAGTCCGATCCAACTTGATGGCAGTGAGGTTTGTTTGTTTGTTTGTTTTTTTTTTTGGTTTATATGCTTAAAATAACTGCGTTTTTTTATGTGTGAACTATATCCCAATGTTGTTATTGTCAGTTCCCCTGAGTTGGCTGCAGCTCACAGTGACCTTTTGTATAACAGAATGAAGTGTTGCCCAGTCCTGTATCAGCTCCACACTCTTTGATACATTTGAGCCCTTTGTTAAGGCTATTGTGCCACTCTATCTTACTGAGGATTTCCCTAAGTTTTTCTGACCCTCTGCTTTACCAAACATGACGTCCTCAGTAAAGGTGATTTTAAAAATACTGTGTTCTGGGGTGAGCTGACCATACAAACCTGAGTTGCCTAGGTGCTTGGTTCTGATCTCCTAGGGATGGCCAGCTTAAGAGAAGGAAGCTGACGCACACAGAGGTAGAAAGGGAAGATAGAGAGGGAACATCTGCAAGTGTCAGTCCCTGGTTCCATTTGTTTTCCAGCCTTTCTTCTATTTGATTCAATCTTATAAGCAAATATATTCTCCATTTTGCTTAAACTTATTCAATTTGAGTGTCTGTTATTATAACCCAGATTCCTAATGCAGTAAGAAATGGTCTTTGTATGCTGAGCTAGCTAAGGTGGGAGGATTTTATTTCAGAGATGAGAGTAGGCTAGATATTGTAGACTGCAGAAAGAAGAGAGAGACAAACATTGTAGGTGACAATGTAATGAAAACACAGTGACGATTTGGATCTATATGTCATTTGTGGAGGTAGAAAGGCCCACAGAGAAGAACAGTTCAGAGCAGGCACTTAGAAATCAGATGGATTTAGGGCTGAGTCTTAGCTTCCTGCTTGCAAGCTAGTGTCCTGGGGTAGAGAAACAATGTCTCTGAGCTTCAGATAGTTGAACGGTTTAAATGAAATTAAATACTTAAAACATCACTGTAATTGACACAATAATAAACATGGCAGTAAAAATAGTAGTAGTGGTTATTCATACTCATGATTATTGCAAAAATAATTCTCAAAAAGAACACAATTATTTAATTCTAAATTAATATTTGGAATAACTTACATCAAGCCCTAGAAAATTTAGAGAAATCATTACCCACAAATTTCCATCACTGAGAAAAGAAGCAGGTGATTCCTAAGAGTCATGGAGTGTTCACCAAGAATAGGTCCTGCTAAATTAGCTTCTTATCTATTTTTTTAATTTTCCTGAGACAGAGAGAGTGGAGGAATGTTACTAACATGGTGTGTCCATTTTAGAAAGGCACTGCATAAATTCATTGTGTAACCTGGTTTGGACACTTTCAACCAGGGGGAACTGTCCTTTTCATACTGTATTCTAGATTTCCCATCAGCTATGTCTAATGTTTAGAAAGGTTTTCTTGTATGGATCTGAAATTTCTGTGTTTGTGTCCTAGTTCTGCCCTTTGGAAGTACGCAAACTAAGACCAGTTCTTCCTTTCAGATCCCTCTGATATCTTCCTTCAATCTCCTTCTCCATTATATCAACCCTCAGTCCCTCACATTGCCCTTCAGTAAACAATAATATCTAAACATGTCTAGCTGTCCTTCTCTTCAATGCTTTATTTCTCTGTGTACCCTCCCCCCTGCTCCCAAGGTCATGATATTCTGATATTTTCAGATCCTTGCAGATTACAGTTCTGCCACCTGGGATGCATTAATAGTTTTTTTTTTTTTTTTTTTCATCTTTTGATTTCAATACTATTAACATTTTAAAGACACTATATGTCACACTGTTGACTCATTTTGAACTTGGGAAGAACGAAATTCAACTGTGCCCTGTAAAATACACTTCAATTGTGGCTCACCTCTCTAAATCTATAGCTGTGCTATAGCTATTGATTTTTTTTTTTTTTTTAGCTGAAATGTAAGATTTTACCATCTTCCTACTTGTTAGTTTCATCGCCGTAACTCAATCTGTCAAAATCTTGATTCTGTTGTCTGTTGTGTTAGTTATTCCTCTTGGTTTCATTTCATCTCCAAATTGGATTCAGAAGAGTGCTGAATAGGTGAGAACCAAATGGGGACACCTGAAGCATATCATAAAGACCTCCTTCTCCATTGACACAGTTTTATTAATTGGTATTCTTTCAGTAAAGTGTTTTAAACAGCTAAGACTTTTCTAATTTACATCTGGACATCATCTTATGTGGCTAACAAGGAAACCTTTGGAGTGATGAGAAGACCCTTCACAAAGGTGACTTGCTGAGGGAATAAGAGCTGAATTGTAGGCAGTGCACTACTACTCACCAACGTTTGTGCCCTGAAGTAGGGTGAATCTTCTTGCAGGACGAGCATTTAGTACTAATTAGTGCATAAACCAAAACCAGTTGCCATGGAGTTGACTCTGACTCATTGCAACCCCATGTGTGATGGAGTAGAACTGTGCTCCATATAGTTTTCAGTGGATGCTTTTTCAGAAGTCTTTCCCCTAGATGGACTCAAAAATACAACCCTTTGGTTAGCGAGAGTGTGTTGACTGTTTGCACCACCTAGGGACTCCAGTTACTGAATGTTGTTGTTGTTGTGTGCCGTCAAATTGGACCCGACTCACAGCGACCCCTCCTTGGGTTTCCGAGGCAGTATCACTATGGAAATAGATTGCCCAACCTTCCTCACAAAGATTTAGTATAGCTAAACTATGATCTTGCCCTTGGCTTCTAAACCTGGCTCACCTTACTAGCTAAATGTCCAAGGGCTGAGTTATTTATGGGCTTTGAGAAGTTAATTTTTCTGCATTATGTGCCTGCTTGTGAGGCTTAGATCAGGTGATTAATGTGTATAAAGTGCCTTACAGGCCTGCATATTGCACACATAGGAAATGGTAGCCAGGATGCCAATGTAGTATGACATCCCCCTCCCCAACTCCAATCTACAGCTTTGTATTCCCTCCAGAAGTAATCTATCAACAGGTTCTCCATCCCAAACATTCCCTGTTTCCTCAGCCTAGTTTTGGGTTCCGTTTAGAAACATTGACTGCTCTGGCTGATCACAAGTGCTGTTTTCCAAACATTTGAAAGACAAGAGATTCAGATATTGAAATTTCTTGTTTGGCTTAGACAAGGAGCGTCAGAGTCGAGGGACAATGAGACAGGCCCAAGAGTTCCCATTGCCCAGAGCATACAGCTGGCAAGTCTAATTTTAAGTTCTTGCTGAGGTCCCTTTTGACACTCATAAATGCAAATGTCCTTTTTTTTTAATCGAAACAGTGAGTTCTAAAGAGACACCAAACAGATGACAAACACACAGTCTGTTCAAATTGAACACATGGTTGCAAATAATGCTTGTAAATAAATTAGTAAGTGGTATAAAGAAGTGCATGGGATGGATAATAAACAAGGCTTTCTTAATTAAAAGGACTTGGCTGTCTTAAAATATCAAAGCATCAGTTGCCTTTGTAGAGGATGGACACTTGGAATCAAGCCATGTATCTATGCTGAATTTCATGGCAGACAAAAATCTCAAATACAAAGCAGTTTTAGTATGACCATCCCACCCCACCCCTCCAAAAAACAACAATAACACATTGTATCAGATAATTGTAATGGTTAGAAAATAAGACCACCTCTTAAATGGCTTGATTTTTATGAAAGCTACAATTTGAAAAACAGCTGAAACTGTGGCTCCTCTACAGAGGGCGTTCCTATCCCAATAGACTCAGCTCTAGATTTATTTTAAAATTTTCCTAACAGAGCATGTTTTTATCCTCACTGTTTTCCTTCTGGTCCCTTCTCTTCTTCTCTACAGAGAAGCAGAATGGACAGTTACAGTGTGTCTGTGCACACCTGGCAGAGGGAAATCTAAGGGCTCCCTTCTGTTTTCTTTATAGTACTTTCTGCTTCCTGGCCTTCCCGCAGGAGCTCTGATGGTGCTGTAGTTAAAACATCTGGCTGCAAACTGAAAGCTCAGTGGTCCAAACCCACCCACCAGCCACTCTGTGGGAGAAAGATGAGGCAGTCTGCTTCTCTAAAAATTTGCAGCCTTGGAAACCTTATGGGGGCAGTTCTACTCTGTCCTCTAGGGTTGCTATGAGTCAGAATCTACTCAATGGCAGTGGGTTATATTTGGTTTGGCTTTCTCCCCGTGCCCCTCTGAAGTCAGGCTTTGTGTATGTAAAACGGAGAGCGAAAGAGAGAGAGAGAGAGAAAGGCAGCGAGGGACAGAGGAAGGAAAGAAGGAAGGAAGGAAGAAGGGAATGAAAGGAGATCAGTAGGAGATGAAACAGCAGGAGTAATGGAGAGAGGAGAGAAATCCTGATGCCTCCTTAACTTTCCTGCATCTATCGTGTTTGATTGATTCTATGATAACTTACCAAGATTGGAAAGAAATCTGTGTTTTGAATGATTTTTCTGTTTTTATTGTCTTCATGGGCCCACAGCTCCTGAAGTTCTCCCATTAACTCAATTTCTTATGTTGTTGTTGTTAGGTGCCATTGAGTTGGCTCCAACTCATAACAACACTATGTACAACACAACGAAATACTGCCAGATTGTGCACCAGCCTCACAGCACCCCCACACATGAGCCCTTTGCTGCAGCCACTGTGTCAATCCATCTTGTCGAGGGTCTTCACTTTTTTCGCTGACCCTCTTCTTTACCAAGAGTGATATCCTTCTGCAGGGAATAATGCCTTCTGACATGACCAAAGTAGGTAAGATGAAGTCTGGCCATTCTTGCTTCCAAGGAGCAATCCAGCTGCACTTCTTCCAGGATAGGTTTGTTCATTCTTCTGGCAGTCCATGTATTTTTGGTATTTTTTGCCAACACTATAATTCAAAGGCATCAACTCTTCTTCAGTCTTCCTTGTTCAATGTCCAGGTTTCACAAGTGCATGAGGCATTGAAAATACCATGGCTTGGGTTAGGCACACCATAGTCTTCAAACTTATATCTCTGTTTCTTAATACTTTAAAGGCGTCTTTTGTAGCAGATTTGCCCAGTACAATATGATGTGTAATTTCTTGACTGCCTCTTCCATGAGTGTTGATTGTGAATCTAGGTAAAATGAAATCCCTGACAACTTCAGTCTTTTCTCCCTTTATCATAATGGCAACATCGTTATTGGACCAGTTGTGAGGATTTTTATTTTCTTTATGTTGAGGTGTAATCTATACCAAAGACTGTAGTCTTTGATCTTCATCATTAAGTGCTTCAAATCATCTTCATTTTCAGCAAGCAGTGTTGTGTCATCCACATATTGAAGGTTGTTAATGAAACTTTCTCCAATCCTGATGCTACATTCTTCTTCATAAAGTCCAGCTTCTTGGATTATTTGTTCAGCATCCAGATTGAATAAGTATGGTAAAATGATACAACCCTGATGCACACTATTCCTAATTTAAAACCATATATTATGTATCTCCTTGTTCTGTTTGAAGGACAGCTTCTTGGTCCATGTACAGGTTCCTCATGAGCACAATGAAATGTTCTGGCATTCCCATTCTTTGCAATGTTATCCATAATTTGTTATCATCCACACAGTCAAATGCCTTTGCATAGTCAATAAAACACAGGTAAATATCTTTCTGATACTCTCTGCTTTCAGCCAAGATCCATCTGACATCAGCAGTGATGTCCCTCATTCACATCTGTGGTAGTTAAGGTTGTAAACTGCCTAGATCTGGTTTTGAGTGGCTGGGCAGCTGGTGGTAGTTATTCTCCACGATGAGACTGGCCATCAATTCCATAGTGGAATGTGCTGCGAGCAGCTGAGTAGCTGCTTTAGGGATGTGATCTGCTTCCAGTATATAAGAAGCAGCTTTGAGGAAGGTCTCTAGCTTTTTGGCAAGCTTGAACGCTGCATGTAGTTTCTGCCTCCTGCCCTTCCCCCCAGGAGCTCTTATAGTGCTATAGTTAAAACATCTGGATGCAACAACCTGCCATGCCCTGCCAATCTTGGGACTTCTTGACTTGAATTAGTGGCCTGCTGTGTTGTTTGGTAACATTGGGACTGTGCTTTTTTTACTTGTTGACCTTGAGTTTGTCAGCCTCAGCAGCCAGCAGCTGTCTGAGTGAAGAAAAGGCTCTAGCTTCAGTGGGCTGGGAGCAAGAGGCAGTGCTGAAGCCAAGGTTGAGGAGCTTTCACCCAGCCCCTAGAGCCTAGCACTTTGAACTCAGACTTTTAGCCTCCAAAACTTAAGAGAATAAACTGCTGTTTGTTCAAGTTATCCCATTTGTGGTATACTTCTGTCAGAGTGACACTAGGTAACCCAAACAGCAAACTTTTCTAAATCCAGCTACATTTCTGGAAGTTTCCTGTCAATATACTGCTGCAACCATTTTTGTATTATCTTCAGCAAAACTGTACTTACATGGGATATTAATGATGTTATTTGATAATTTCCACATTCTTTATCATAATGGATTCTGTTGGATCACCTTTCTTTGGAATGGGAACAAATATTGATGTCTTCAAGTCATTTGGCTGGGTAATCATCCTCTAAATTTCTTGGCTTAAACAAGTAAGTGTCTCCAATGCTGCGTACATTTGTTGAAATATCTCAATGTGTATTCTGTCAATTCCTGGAGCTTTGTTTTTTCCTAATTCCTTCAGTGCAGGTTGGACTTCTTCCTCAATATTATTGGTTCTTGATAATATGGTACCTTCTGAAATAGTTGAATATTGACAAATTCTTTTTGGTACAGTGACTCTGTATATTCCTTCCATCATCTTTTTTCTTTATTTAAATTTGTATTGTAATTTGGGTGAAAGTTTACAGAACAAATTCATTTTCCATATAGCAGTTCACATACACTTTATCTCATGGCATTGACTACAATTTCTGACAATGCAACAGCTCTCTTCCCAGTTCCTCCCCATAGGTACCTCTTCCCTGTGTCCATTCCTCCATGCACTCCTGCCCCTTGAGCTGTCTCCCTGTGCATACACAGCCCTTCTATTCTCCCATGATTGATCTCTCCAAGGAGTAAATCTACCTAATGTAAATGTTAACCTCATATGCCTGTCTTTTGTCTGGCTGGAAACCACAGGAAGTAGGTTCAATTCCAGACCTGAGGGTAGCTAGGGTCCTATCATTGTTTTTTTTGTTGTTGTTGTTCAGTGCCATCCAGTCAATTCTGGCTCATAGCAACCCCATACGACAGAACAGAACTGCCCCCATAGGACTTTCTTTCTTTCTTTTCTTAATTTAAACACATTTTATTGAAATATAATTTATGTACAGTGAAATGCACAAAACTAAAGTGACATGGGTCAATGCTTTTTTTTTTTTTTTCCCAGTGTTCCGTCCCCTCCCCTACCACCCCTGGCAACCAACAAAGAAAGTTACCCCATATATAAATAAACCTTTCCTTGACTTATTTTTCTTTCTTTCTTTCTTTCTTTTTTTTTTTTTTTTTTGTGATTTGGGTGAAAGTCTACAGAGCAAATTCACTTTCCATACAGTAGTTCACACACATGTTGTCTCGTGACATTGACTACAATTTACCCCAATGCAACAGCTCCCCTCCCACTTCCTCCCAATAGTTTCCTCTTCCCTGTGTCCATCCCTCCATGCACTCCTGCCTCCTGAACTGTCTCCCTGTGCATAAACAGCCCTTCTTTCTCCCATGATTTTCTCTCCAAGGAGTGTGTCTACCTCAGGTACATGTTCAACTCATATGCCTGTCTTTGGTTTGGCTGGAAGCCACAGGTGTGGGTTCAATTTCAGACCTGAAGGGCAGCTGGGGACCATAGTCTCAGTAGTTCCACCAGGCTCTATAAGACCAGCAAACCTGGTCCCCACATTTTTTTTTTTTCTCAAATGATTTTGAGTTTTGTTCCACATTGTTCTCCCTCTCTATCCAGGATGTCCTACATAGATCCCCCTCTGAGTGGTTGACAGTGGTAGCCAGGTACCATCTAGTTCTTCTGGTCTCATAGTTGTATAGGCTGAGGATCACATGGTGTGCCTGTCACCAGGACTAATTGTTTCCGTAAATCTTTGGTTTTCTTCATTCTTCTTGGCTCTGGACAAGAAGAGACCCATCGTTACATCTTGCAAACTTTTAAGATCCTACTTGCTACTCACCAAAGAAGGAGGTGGAGCAATGTTTTGTATAGTATGTTATGCCAATTGAGTTTGATGTCCCCTGTGACTATGGTCTCAAGCCCACAGGTTCAACTACTTGCTCCCTCTGGGTAGCTGGCTGTGACCAAGAAGTGACTACAACCTTATCCCTTGTCAGCTCTAATATACACCTGGGAATTCCTACAAAACATACAAATACACTTGTAGAACCGTTGTCTGCCAACGCTATATACATGGTCTTCGGTACACACCCTGCTGAATAGACATACCTAATAGTTCAGCCTGTCCACCCACCTATCCACCTGTATACCTGTTTTTGCCTTCATTGACAATGCAGTACTGTATGTGAGAAATGGTTCATCTTTGTTGTCTACACCTCTCATGTACCTCTCCATGTCTTCCTCTTCCTCAGTGCCACCATGTTGATCACTCACATTTGGTACATTGCCCTTTTCTTCACCCAAATCAATACTTATCTCTACCTATCTAACAAGGAGCTCTGGTAGCATAGTGCCTAAGGCACTTGACTGCTAACCAGAAGACTGGCGGTTCAAACCCACCAGCCGCTCCTCAGAAGGAAGGTTGGGCAATCTACATCCGTAGTGATACCACCTTAGAAACCCAAGGAGGGGTAGCTATGAGTCGGGGCCAACTTGACGCCACATAACAACAACAACAACACCTATCTAACAGTGTTCCCTCCCCTGCCCTCCCAACCCTGGTAACCAACAAAGAAAATTTCCTTCCATATATAAACTGTTTCTTGACTTTTATAATAATGGGCTGATATAATATTTGTCCTTCTGTGATTGACTTATTTCACTCAGCATAATGTCCTCCAGGTTCATCCACATTAGGCAATGCTTTGCAGATACTACATTATTCTTTAGGGTTGCATAGTATTCCATTGTGTTTATGTACCATAGTTTGGTTATCCATTCCTCAGTTGATGGACACGTAGGTTGTTTCCAACTTTTTGCTACTGTAAATAGTGCTGTGATGAACATGGGTGTGCATATGTCTATTCTTGTCATGGCTCTCACTTCTTTAGGATATATACCTAGTAATGGAAGGGCTGGGTCAAATGGTATTTATATTTCCAACTTTTTAAGGAATCGCCATACTGCTTTCCACAGTAGTTGTACCATTTTACAGCCCCACCAGCAGTGTAGGAGAGTCCAAATCTCTCCACATCCTCACCAGCAGTTGTTATTTTTTGTCTTGTTGAACTTTGCTACTAGTGTTGGCACAAGATGGTATCTCATTGTTGTTTTGATTTACATCTTTCTAATGGCTAATGGTTGTGAGCATTTCTTCATATGTTTGTTGACTGCCTGAATATCCTTCTTGCTGAAGTGTCTATTCATGTCTTCTGTCTACTTTTTAATTGGAGTATTTGTCTTTTTGTTATTGAAGTGTTGGGGGTTTCTATAAATTCTAGATAAGTCCCTTGTCAGATGTTATCACTGAATATTCTTTCTCAATCTGTAGGTTCTCTTTTGACTCTTGGAGAAGTCCTTGGAAGCATATAAAAATTTAATTTTTAGAAGGTCCCATTCATCTAGTTTCTCTTCTGCTGTTTGTGTATTTTGGGTTATGCTTGACAGTCTATTTATGCCATATATTAGGGCCCCTAAATTTGCCCCTTGATTTTCCTTGAGGAACTCTATAGTTTTAGGTTTCATATTTAAGTTTTTGATCCATCTGGAGTTAGTTTATGTGTGTAGAGTGAAGTACAGATCTTGTTTCATTTTCATGCAAATGCATATCCACTTTTGCCAGCTCCATTTATTAAATAAACATTCTCTTCCCAATTTAATGGATTTCGGCCCTTTGTCAAAGATCAAGTTAGTGATTGGTTTTTCCATATCCCCAAAGAATGTTGATGGGATCTGGGTTGGGATTGCATTGAATGTATAGATTCTTCAGGCAAAATTGACATTTGCACAATGTTCAATCTTCTTATTCACGAGCATGGGGTGTTCTTCCATTTATGTAGATCTCTTGTGGATTCTTGAAGTAGTTTTTATAGTTTTCTTTGTATAGGTCTTTTGTGTCCCTGGTAAGATTTATTCCCAGGTATTTTATTTTTTGGTAGTTATTGTAAGTGGTATTGATTTCCTTAGTTCTTTTTCAGCAATCTCTTTGCTGGTGTAGAGGAATTCAGCTGATTTTTGGATGTTAATCTTGTATCCTGCCACAATGCTAAATCTCTCAATTAGTTGCAGTAGATTTTTTACTGAGTCTCTGCTTTTCTAGGTATAGGATCATATCATCAGCAAATAGAGATATTGTGACTTCTTCCTCACCAATTTGGATGCCTTTGATTTCCTGTTCTTGCCTCATTGCCCTGGCTAGGACTTCCAGTACAATATTGAATAGAAATGGTGATAGAGGGCATCCTTGTCTGGTTCTTGTTCACAAGAGGAATGGGTTCAGTCTCTCTCCATTAAGAATAATGTTTGCTGTTGGTTTTGCATAGATGCCCTTTATTATGTTGAGGAATGTCCCTTCTATTCCTATTTTGCTGAGAGTTTTGATCAAGAATGGGTGTTGGTTTTATCAAATGTCTTTTCTGCACCAATTGATATGACCACGTGGTTCTTTTTCTCTGTTTTATTTATGTGGTGGATGACATTGATTGTTTTCCTAATGTTGAACCATCCTTGCATATGAACCCCACTTGGTCCTGATGAATGATTTTCTTGATATGTTGTTGGAGTCTATTGGCTAGGATTTTGTTGAAGATTTTTGCATCTATATTTATGAAAGATATTGGTCTGTAGTTTTCCTTCTGAGTGATGTCTTTGTCTGGTTTTGGTATCAAGGTTATGCTTCCTTTGTAAAATGAGTTAGGGAGGATTCCATCCTTTTCTATGTTTTGGAATAGTTTGAGTAGGATTGGTGTCAGTTCTTCTCTGAATGTTTGGTAGAATTCTTGGTGAAACCGTCTGAGCCAGGAC
>NW_006921764.1:583274-584675 GCF_000298275.1 Orycteropus afer afer
ATAATTCTTGGTTGAAAATTTTTCTCTTTCAGGGTTTTATATATACTATCCCATTGCCTTCTCGCCTGCATGGTTTCTGTTGAGAAATCAGAGCTTATTCTTACTGGCTGAACTTTGTAAGTAACTTTTTTTTTTTTTTCCCCTGTGCTGGTTTCAGGATTCTTTATTTGTCTTTGGTTTTGATGAGTTTGATGATGATATGCCTTGATGATTTTCTTTTGGGGTCTATCCTGTTTGGGGTTCATTGGATTTCCTGAATGGATATATTCTCATCTTTCATCATATCAGGGCAATTCTCTTCCAACAAATCTTGGACAATTTTCTCAGTGGTTTTGTTTCTCTCTTCCTGTCCTGGAATTCTGATTACATGTAGGTTATTTCTTTTGATGACATCCCGCATGATCCTTAGGCTTACTTCATTTTGTTTTGATGTTTTTTCTGATTTATTCATTTCCAAAGAAGTATTCAGATATTTTTCTTCTATCTCATTAATTCTGTCTTCCATCGCATCAATTCTACTCCTTTGCCCTTTCAATGTGTTATCTATTTCTGAAAATTTTGTATTAATCTTCTGTATTTCTATCTCTAGGTTTTGAATCATTTCTATTTTTTCATTTACTTTGTCACTTTGTTCTTATATTTTCTTCCAAAATTCTTCTAGGGATTTGCATGTGCTTTCCTTGATCTGTCTCTCAATCCTTTGAAGATACCTAAATATAATTCTTTTGAATTTCTTATCAGGGAGTTCCAAGGCTGCTTCTTCTTCAGGGATGTGTTCTAGGTCTGTATCCTGGTCTCTTGTTTCTACCACTTTATCTTGCTTCTTTGTGTGGACTGTGATGGACTATTGTCTCCTAGACATTGTGACATTGTTGTATTTAGATCTCTGTTAACTCTTTGTGAAGAACAGCTAAGAATGATTCAGGCTCTTCTTGGTGGTTGTTTATCGTAGGCCCTTTGGTGGAGAAAGAGGTGGTAACTCTCACTCAGTAAGTGAAGATACAGGAGGTGTGGGTATAGTTGTGTTGTAAAGGGACTATTGCTCTCTCCCACTCAGTTAGACAAAAATAGCAATTGAATAACCATCAGAAAAGTAAAATCAAATGGACAAAAAACACACTGTATAATCCCACAGAAAGAATAACCAAAAAAGAGAAAAGGGAAAAAAACAAAACAAAAAACACCACAATATCTGGGGAGAGGGCAATAAGAGAAAAAATAGAGAAGGCAAATAATGAAGGAAACAATGGGAAAACCACAAAAAGAAAAACAAGTAATGAAGTTACACACAAGAAAGAAAAAAAAAATTGGAACTAGGGACAGGGAAAAGAAAGCTGAAGACTAGAACCTGGGAAGGGAAGAATAAAGAATGACAATAAAAAGGACAAAAGCAGGAGTTCC
>NW_006921764.1:600517-603815 GCF_000298275.1 Orycteropus afer afer
ATTTGTTATTTTCTGTCTTATTGAACTTTGCCATTAGTGCTGGGGTGAGATGGTATCTCATTCTTTTGATTTGTGTCTCTCTGATGGCTAATGATTGTGAACATTTCTTCATGTATTTGCTGCCCACCTGTATATTCTCTTTGGTGACGTGTCTTCTGCCCACTTTTTAATTTGTTTGTCTTTTTTATTGTTGAGCTGTTAGAGTTTCCTATAAATTTCAGAGATAAGTCCCTTGTCAGATATGTTGTTGCCGAATATTTTTTCCTAGTCTATAGGTTCTCTTTTTATGGTTTTGGAGAAGTGTTTTGAAAAACATAAAAATTTAATTCTAGTTTATCTTCAGCTGTTTGTGCATTTTGGTTTATGCTTGACAGTCTATTTATGCCGTAAATTAGGACCCCTAAATTTTCCCATATTTTTTCCTTGAGGAACTTATATATATATATATTCATATTTAAGTCTTTGATCCATCTGGAGTTAATTTTTGTGTGTGGTGTGAGGTATAGATCTTGTTTTATTTTTCTGCAAATTGTTATCCAGTTTTCCAGCACCATTTGTTAAAGAGACCATCTCTTCCCCATTTTATGGATTTCAGTCCTTTATCAAAAATCAGCTGATCATAGGTCGATGGATCTATTTCTGGATTCTCAATTCTGTTCCATTGGTCTATGTGTCTGTTGTTGTGCCAGTACCAGGCAGTTTTGACTACTGTGACTGTTTAGAAGGTTTTGAGATCTGGGAGTGTGAGACTTCCTACTTTGTTCTTCTTCAATAGTGCTTTGCTTATTTGAGGTGTCTCTTCTTTCCATATAAAATTAGTGATTGGTTTTTCTATATCCTTAAAGAATGCTGATGGGATCTGGATTGGGATTGGATTGAATGTATAGATTGCTTTGTGTAGAATGGACATTTTCACAATGTTCAATCTTCCTATCCACGAGCATGGTGTGTTCTTCCATTTATGTAGCTCTCGTATGATTTCTTGGAGTAGTGATTTGTAGTTTTCTTTGTACAGGTCTTTTGTGTCCCTAGTGAGATTTATTCCCAAGTATTTTATTATTTTGGTAGCTATTGTAAATGGTACTTATTTCCTTATTTCATTTTCAGCAATCTCTTTGCTGGTGTAGAGGAATCCAACTGATTTTTGGATGTTGATCTTGTATCCTGCCATTATGCTAAATCTCTTAACTAGTTCCAGTAGTGTTTTGTTTTGTTTTGTTTTTTTTGCTAAGTCTCTTGGGTTTTGTAGGTATAGAATCAGCTCATCAGCAAATAGGGATAGTGTGACTTCTTGCTTACCAATTTGGATGCCTTTGATTTCCCATTCTTGGCTTATTGCCCTGGCTAAGACTTCCAATACAATGTTGAATAGAAGTGGAGATAGAGGGCATCCTTGTCTGGTTCCTGTTAGCAAGTGGAATAGTTTCAGTCTCTCCATCAAGAATAATGTTGGCTATTGGTTTTGGATATATGCCCTTTATTATGTTGAGGAATTTCCCTTCTATTCCTGTTTTTCTGAGAGTTTTGATCAGGAATAGATGCTGGATTTTATCAAATGCCTTTTCTGTATCAATTGATATGATCATGTAGTTCTTTTCCTTTGTTTTATTTATGTGATGGATGACTTTGATTGTTTTTCTAATGTTGGACCATCCCTGCATACCTGATATGAACCCCACTTGGTCATAATGAATGATTTTCTTGATATGTTGTTGGAGTCCATTGGCTACGATTTTGTTGAAGATTTTTGCATCTATATTCATGAGGGATATTGGCCTGTAGTTTTCCTTTTTAGTGATGTGGTTGTCTGCTTTTGGTATCAAGGTTATGCTTTTTCCATAAAATGAATTTTGGAGGATTCTGTCGTTTTTTATGTCCTGGAATAATTTGAGTAGATTGGTGCCAGTTCTCTGAACGTTTAGTTGAATTTACCATGAAACCATCTGGGCCAGAGCTTTTGTTTTTTGTTGGTAATTTTTTTATGACCAGTTCATTTTCTTCTTTTGCTGTTTAAATTTTCAACCTCAACCTCTGTTAGTTTAGGTTAGTAATATGTTTCTAGAAATCTGTCCATTTCCTCTAGATTTTTGAATGTGTTGGATTATAGTTCTTCATAGTATCCTAATATTATCCTTTTAATTTTTGTTGGTTCTGTTGTGGTGTTGCTCAATTCATTTCTTATTGATGCTATTTGTAGTCTCTCCCTTTTTTACTTTGTTAAATTTGCCAGTGGTTTGTCAATTTTATTAATCTTTTCAAAAAACCAACTTCTGGTCTTGTTGACTTTTTCTATTGTCTATTTTCATTAATTTCTCCTCAAATCTTTATTATTTCTTTTCTTCTAGTGACTGTAGGCTTTTTTTTTTCTGCTCTTTTTCTAATTGTTGGAGATGTTGGGTTAAGGTGTTGATTTTTTTCTCTTTCTTCTTTTTTGATGTGTGCATTTATTGCTATAAATTGGCCTCTGATCACTGTTTTTGCTGTGTCCCAAAGATTTTGGTGTGTTGTGTTTTCATTCTCATTTGATTCAAGGAATTTTTAAATTTCATTTCTATTTCTTCTATTACTCAGTTGTATTCAAGAAGGGTCTTATTGAGTTTCCATGTGTTTGCTCTTTTTCTGTTCATCTTCCTATTGTTGATTTCTAATTTTACAGCATTGTGATCTGAGAAGATGCTTTGCAGTATATCAAGGTTTTTAAATTTATCGAGGCTTGCTTTCTGGTCTAACATGTGGTCTATCCTGGAGAATATTCCATGTACACTGGAAAAGAATGTATATTGTGTTGTTGTTGGGTGAAGTGCTCTGTAGATGTCTATACAGTCAAGTTGGTAGATTGTGTTGTTTAGTTCTTCTTTGTCTTTGTTGCATTTCTTGCCAGTTGTTCTGTGATTAAAAGTGGTGTATTAAAGTCTCCTACTATGACTGTGGAGTCATCTATTTGACTTTTCACTTCTGTTAAAGCCTGGTTTGTGTATTTCAGGGCTCTTTCATTGAATGCATATATATTTATTATGGTTATGTCCTCTTGTATAATCAATCCTTTAATCATTATATAATGTCCTTCCTGTCTCATATGGTGGTTTTTGTCTTAAAGTCTGTTTGTTCTGGAATTGGTATTGTTACTTTTGCTCTGTTATGGTTGCCATTTGCTTGATATATCTTTCTCCAACCTTTGATTTTTAGTCTATTTGTATCTTTCTAAGGTATGTCTCTTGTAGACAGCATATTGAGGGGTTATGTTTTCTTATCTGGTCTGCAGCTCTCCATCTCTTGAGTAGTACATTTAATCCATTGA
>NW_006921764.1:604130-605829 GCF_000298275.1 Orycteropus afer afer
GGTTATGTCATCGTGTGTTAATGGTTGGTTGTTGTTTGCTGTTGTTGGTTCTCTGTCCAAAGGACTCCCTTTAACATCTCTTGTAAAGTTGTCTAGTTTTAACAAATTTCCTTAATTTCTGCTCATCTGGAAATGTCCTAATTTCATCATCATATCTGAGGGATAATTTTGTTGAGTACATAATTCTTGGTTGGAAATTTTTCTCTTTCACAGTTTTATATATTCCATCTCATTGTCTTCTCGCCTGCATGGTTTGTGCTGAGAAATCCAAGCTTAATCTTATTGGTTGCCCCTTGTAGGTAACTTTTCATTTTTCCTGTGCTGCTTTCAGGATTCTATCTTTGTCTTTGGTTTTAGTAAGTTTGATGATGATAGGTCTTGGTGATTTTCTTTTGGGATCTATCCTATTTGGAATTCATTGGACTTCTTGAATGGATATATTCTCATCTTTCATCATACTAAGGGAATTCTCTTCCAATAACTCTTTGACAGTGTCCTCTGTTTTTTTTTTTTTTTTGTCTTTTCCTGTTCTAGAATCCTTAGTACATGTAGGTTATGCCTCTTGATGGTATCCCACAAGAGCCTTAGTGTTTCTTCATTCTGTTTTGATAATTTTTCTCATTGACCCCTTTCCAAGAAGTATTGAGGTACTTGTCTTCAGTCTCACTAATTCTGTCCTCCATTGATTAAATTCTACTCCTTTGCCCATTCAATGTGTTATCTATTTCTGAAAATTTAGTATTAATCTTCTGGATTTTTATCTGTAGATTTTGTATTACTTCTAATTTTTTCATTTATTTTGTCATTTTGTTCTTGTATTGTCTTTCAAATTGTTCTATAGTTTTCTCTGTATTTTCATGCATTTTGTCAGTGTTTTCCTTGATCTGTCTCTCAATCCATTGAAGGTACCTAGGTATAATTCTTTTGAATTCTAGTTGTAATGCTGCTTCTTCCTCAGGGATATGTTCTGGGTCTGTATCCTGATCCCTTGTTTCTTCTGCTTTATCTTGCTTCTTTGTGTGAATTGTGATGCTCTGTTGTCTCTAAGGCATTGTGATGTTTTTATGTTTATATTTAATTGGTGATTGTATATTGGAGTGACTTGCCCAAGATTTTCATTTTCTTTGTCTTGTTTGGATGTTATCTAAGTTACCAGGGTACTGTGATCTTCTATTCACTAGTTGGCAGCACTTAGGTACTCACCACCTGTCTCCTTTCCATTGTCAGCCTCCCGTATGTCCCTGCCATCCTTGGCAAGTGGAACCTATTCTTATGTCCCTGGAATCTGAATGAGAATGCTGTCACTTTAAATATCAAAAATGGCCACCCCTTGGAAACATTCAAAATGGCTGTGCCCTTGGTTACTTTAAATATCCAAAATGACCACTGCTTGTCAACATTCAAAATGACTGTGCCCTCAGTCACTTTAAATATCCAAAATGACCCCTTCTTGTAAACCATCAAAATGTCTGTGCCTTCCAGACAGCTGAAAGTCCTCAGCTCAGGTTTTCTCCCTCTTTGCTGTTTCCCTTCCTAGTCATTGTCCCCCAGTACAGTCATCCCTGCAGCACTTGGTGACCAGTGCTGATCTTTAGGTTAATTCTCAGGTCCCAACACCACTTGGAAATATTCAGGCTATTGATGCTATCAGAATTGTTGACCGTCTGCAGCTTTGTCCATCTCCGTACTCACAGTTTTC
>NW_006921764.1:608089-608696 GCF_000298275.1 Orycteropus afer afer
GCATACACAGCCCTTCCATTCTCCCATTATTGTTCTCTCTAAGGAGTGTATCTACCTTGTACAAATGTTCCCCTCATATGCCTGTCTTTTGTTTGGCTGGAAGCCACAGGTATGGGTTCCATTCCAGATCTGAAGGGCAGCTAGGGGCCATAGTCTCAGTGGTTCCATTAAGCTCTATCAGACCAGCAAAACTGGTCCCCCACCTTTCTTTTTCTTTTTCAAATGATTTTGAGTTTTGTTCCACATTGTTCTCCCACTCCAGCTAGCATCTCCTACATAGATTCCCCTCCGAGTGGTTGACAGTGGTAGCTGGGTACCATTTAGTTCTCTGGTCTCAGAGTTGTATAGGCTGAGAATCACATGGTGTACCAATTACTTGGACTAATTGTTTCCATGAATCTTTGATTTTCTTCATTCTTCTTTGCTCTGGATGAGGAGAGATTGTTGCACCTAGATGGCTGCTGGCAAGCTCCCAGTTGCTACTCGCCAAAGTACGATGTGGAACAATGTTTTGTGTAGTATGTTATGCCAATTGAGCTTGATGTCCCCTATGACTATGGTCCCAAGCCCACAGGTCCATCTACTCACTCCCTCTAGGTAGCTGGCT
>NW_006921764.1:609846-620094 GCF_000298275.1 Orycteropus afer afer
GGTACTACTTTTACACCCCTGTACATGTCACATCTCTGCCTGAAAAAGTTACCTAGTGACTTTGAACATTGGTACAGTGAATTACCAACAAGGGTATTGAAAAACCATAGCACTTTCATCTTTTCTTTCTGGGGCTAGAGGTAATAGTTTAATTATATTATCCAATATAATATATATTATGACAAAAGTTTTATACGTAGCTATTATCCAGGGAGCATAATGCTATACCAGTCATGAAAGGAAAATATAAATAATTCTAGGTATCTCAAGAAAGAAAGTCTTTAAATAGAGGATTGTGTATCTATAAAACCATTGGAAGGACTGGAGCCTGAAAAGTCAGGGAAAGGCTCAGCCAGCTCTCAAGTTCCTGTTGGCTTTCCTTTGAAAGATTCAGAAGTTGCAGGATCCATAGATGATCACCACAGCCTGGAACACTGACTTAGATGATTTTCTGGGCAAAACTTTTCATCCCCTGGCTGAAGCCCATGCATTTACTTGCCTTTACTGAAAAAGTGGGAGCTCTGGTGGAGTAGCACCTAAGATATTTGACCACTAACCAGAAGGCTGGTGGTTCAAACCTACCAGCCACTCCTCAGAAGGAACATTGGGCAATCTACTTCCATAGTGATACAGTCTCAGAACTCAAAGAGGGCTCACTATGAGTTGGATCTGACCTGACAGCAGTGAGTTTGGTTTTGTTTTGGTATTGGAAAAGCAACAATATTACCTTGTCTCTCCTCTGTCTTCTACATGTTAGAGAAATTGTTTTGTTTTTTTTTTTTTGGTGCAATCTAGCCTGGAAACCTACTGACAAGGATTCTGGGAAATGTAGTTTCTAGGCTTTTAGCCCATAAGATACAGAAGAAAATATAGAGGACAAGATAGTGCCAAATATGTCACAGACAGCATCCACATTTTTTCACATTGCAGAAAACAAAAGCTTTTATTGGGTGTCATTTCCATTGTAAGTAGGCAGTGCTTTTTTTCATCAAAAGGCATTTAAATCTCTTCTTGTCACCATAGTCAGCAAAGGAATACTGCCTATAGAGATAATAACATGAGCAACATTATTATATGCATAGATGATCTCCAAAGACACTAAGGCCTACAGTCATTCCCAGGTTAATAATCTAGATCAGAGGTCAAGAATTTTTTTTTTTTTTTTTTAAATAAAGGGCCAGATGGTATATATTTCAGGCTTTGCAGGCCATGCAGTCTCTGTTACAACTACTCAACTCTGTTTCATAGTGCTAAAGTAGCCATAGACAATATGTAAACAAATGAGAATGGCTATGATACAATAAAAATTTATTTACAAAAACAAGTGGTGGGCCTTATCTGTCCTGCAAGCCAAAGCTTTTTGACCCATGATCTAGATCAACAATAACCAACCAACAAACATTTTAACCACTGATAGAGCTGTTTGGTACAATGACAATGCAAGAGGCAATTAAGAAAGATAGTGTTAAGGAAGAATTATTTGCTGAGTTGTTTTGCTTAAGGGAGTGGAGATAAGGCCTGTCCCTATACTTTGGTGAGGAGAAAGTAGAGGTTTATAACAGAGACCATATGAACCTTTGTAGTTGCTTCTGTGTATGTAATCCTGTTATAAAGTGTGAGTTTTGACATTTTCATGAAACTTTATTTACTTATTTATTTGTGGTTCCATTATCAACAATTTCTCAATTGCAAGTGATGAAAGTCCAATCCAAACTAACTTAAGCAAAAATAAAGATGCACTGGTTCTTGTAACTAAAAACACCAGGGGTATTACTGACTTGCTGCAAAACTGGTTCTAAGTATTCACGCAATATCATTAGAATTCAGTGTCTTTCCTTTGCTCAGGTCTTCTCTGTTTTGGCTTCATTCTCAACTGGGCAGAGTTTCTTCTTGGAGTGATACACTTATGATCCACCTGCCTTGCAGACCCCATCAGAAGAAATGACCACCTTCCTCATAGTTCTAGCAAAGTCCCAAGCCTGACTCTAATTGGCCTGAACTGTGTTTCAGGCCCAAGCAAAACCAATTGTTGTGGGAAGGGGGCAAGAAAATGCCAATTGGCCTAGCCTAGGTTATGTGCCCCCTTGTGGAAAGGATTGCCCATTTTAACCACAGGAGAGGAAATGTCCATTCCTGTTAGGAAAGTTGGAATGTTGTTATCACATCATAGTTAAATGAATACTGGATAAATAAAAACCACAAGCATCTACCAGTCAAATTGGACTTACTTTCGTAAAGTTCCAAGTTACTCATGCATGATTAAACACAGATACCTGAACTAAGTGGACTATTTCTGACTCATACACTTCAGGATCTAATGTCCTTCTGAGTAATGATGCTATCTCAGTCCTAGGTATGAGGTAGATCAGTAAATAAAGTTGAATGATCAAATGGAACTTACATAATTATGATAAGTATAAGGAACTTTCTCAGGAAACACTTTTTTGAAGATTCTTGAATGAGATAGAGATCATTTTCCTTTCTAAACCAGAATTTTTTGTTTCATTTTTCTTTATTTTCATGAAAACAGTTAATGAGAGAGATTCCTTTCTGAAGGCTGAAGCCCTTAACTCTACTTTTCCTTTAGTTCATTCACTGAAGTAAAGCTTTTTAAAGCAATGAGCATATAGATTTCACTTTATGAGGTTAAGGAGAGGTGAATTTCATCATGCCTGAAACAGACTCTACCCTACCAAGCGTGGATATGCAATTTAAGCTTGGCCACCAGTACCACGGTGTGAGCAGGCACTGACCTTTTAGATTAGTGCCTAAGCCTTTATTAAGAAGAGCATCCAGAAAGACAGCCATGCCTCTGAGGAAGCCCAGCATTCCACACTGGTAGCCCAAGCAGTGAAAATTGACTTGGCGTGGGATTCTCCTCTCCCGGGCCCCCATGCTGGGAGCCAGGAGCACAAAACAGCATGTTGGCAGATTCCAATCACTTAGGAGCTTTTCTTTATGATGATGCTTTGTAAGAATGCATCTAGTTAAATTCACAGGGTCATTGACTGTGGCTTTCAAAACATGAAGTTTTATGAAGGAATGCAGACCTGGAATCCAAGGTTCAGAGCCCAGACCTTCAAACAGATTAATCGCCATGGGGGGCATCATAAGAGTTTTCCAACTTTGGCTTCGTCCTGTGCCCTAGCAACCACAGGGCCCCTATTCAGCAGACCCAAGTTTCCACTATGGTCTGTTGGACAGAGCACTGGGCGAGAAGCCAAGAACTGGGACAGTCTCATTTCAGCTCTCCAACTGGCTCCCTGTGTGCCTCCTTGAGCAGGTTCTTAACTGCTCTGTCTGCGTTTTCAGCTTATTAAGTTAAGAGAAGTGCAATAATGCTATAATGCCCCAAGACACAGAGTTCCAGGGTAGGGAGTGGAGGTGGAGCAGGTGGATGCATGTGAGTGTGTGTGTATGGGGAGGGGGTGTCTGGAAGGCAAGTAAATCATTTACAATGGTGAAAATGCCCTGCTCTGTCTAGTGTCTAAAACAAGTGACTATTTCCTGCTTCTATACTCACATTCTGATGAGACAAAGAAGAAAGATGAAGGAACAGAGATAAATAAGACTGAAGAATAAATGAATAATTAACCATCTACCCTGTAAGCTTACTATAACCTTTCTTAAGATCATTTTGGGCCCAGTATTTAAATTTAAAACCACATTTTTTCAAATTTTAATTTAAAATCATCATTTCCTTCAGCATAAATGACATATGGAAAGTGCTAACTAAATGTTTGTCAAATCAATAAAATCATTTGAAATGTTAGCTAGAAAGCAGCCTTAATTATTGGGTAGATTGTTAAATGCCAAGCAAAGTAACCTGTGGGGGTTCCTGTGGTTTAATGATGACCACTAGCATTTATTGACCCTTACTGTGTGCTCACCAGGGGTCCTCACACTTTGGTGTTGACTGTCTCATTCCCTCCTAACAATAACCTCATAAAATAGAGTGTTTCTTACCATACCCATTTTACAGATTGGGAAACTAACCTAGACTGACAAAAGTTAAATATGTTTCCATGAAGTTCTACAGTTGGGATTTAAACCCAAGTATGTCTAAGGCAGTTGACTGCTAACTAGAAGGCTGGTGGTTCAAACCCACGAGCCACTCCTTGGAGGGAAGGTTGGGCAATCTACTTCCGTAGTGATACCACCTCAGAAACCCAACGAGGGGTGGTTAGGAGTTGGATCCGACTTGATGGCAGTGAGTGAATTCACTTTTACTCCAGAGTTTACATACTAACACTCTACTACTAGTGCCTACCAGGTCCATCCAAGACTATCTACATGAGATCAGAAAGAACTGAAGTTGAAAATACCAACCTGAAAGAAGTGGAAACAAAAATATAGGATTTTCAGTTCAATGGATAGCATTCTCAGTTCAATTTGAATTTTAGATAAGCAAATTTTTACTATAAGTATGTCCCATTCAAAGTCTGGGACATACTTATGCTAAAAAAAATGATCTGTTGTTTATCTGAATTCAAATTGAACTGAGTGAGTTTCCTGTGTTTTTTCTTGCTACTATATACCTGGGAAGCTCTGGTAGCATAGTGCCTAAGGCATTTGACTGCTAACCAGAAGCCTGGCAATTTAAACCCACCAGCCACTTCTCTGAAGGAAGGTTGGGCAATCTACTTCCCTAGTGATACCACCTTGGAAACCCAAGAAGAGGTCACTATGAGTCGCATGTGACTCCACAGCAGTGAAACTTTATTCCTGGGAGATAGAGCTACAGTGGAAGAGGGAGTCCATTCTGTAAATCTTGGTCAGTCTGAGATCCCAAAGAGAAGGGCCTGCTGACTGAGTCCCTCTTCACAACTCACCACTCAGTCTCTGCCACTCACCACAATCGACATCAAAGCTGCTTACTTCCACAGAGCAGAGATCTCTGTGGTGAGTTGAAATCTAAGTGCCTTTTGCTCTTGTAGTGAATATAAGTTGACTGAGCATGAGGGGAGTGGGTAATGGTAGAGAAAACCATCCTTGGATAAAGGAGCCAATGTCCTTTAGGGAGGAGTTCAGTGCTAATTTCTGCCCAGAGAGGAATAGGAACTGTAGGCCTTTGTGCTCTAGCTGCCTGTGCTTCAGAGACGTGTTTTGTTTGGTTCATTTATTATCATTGATGCTGTCTTTTGTTCACCAAAGTCATCACCTAATTTTGTCTACTTGGCCCTTGGCCTGTTTCACTCATTTATGTTATCTGTCTGCACCCTCTCCCTAGCCATTTGAGTAGATAACCCCTTTTGGAAACACATCTCTCCAGTAGATAATAAGAATTCAATTTCAGTTCTAAAACTGCATTGGGTTAGATGGTATAATTTAGGCAAATACATGCAGGTTTTAATACAGTTTATGCAAATTTCCAGTGATCCCTCCACTCCCATTTCAGAAGCATGGTAATGGCCACTGGTAAACTCCTGGTGAAGACCACAGGTGGAGAGCACGTGTGCACACTTCCGTATTGGATTGAGTTGGGAGTCTCTGAGCCTTGAAAGGGGAAATGGTATGAATGTCAATAGGGGCTAACAAGAAAAGAGAAAGCCCAAGGGGCTGAACGGGGAGCATCTTTGTTTTAGAAGCGGTGCGGCACTTAATCTCTGATTTATAAACAACAGGACCAGATGTATGAATATCTGTTTTCTGTGAATATAATATATCATGTTTAGGAGACTCTTTTTCACCAAAGAAATAAAAAAAAGATCTGCCATTCATTTAAATGACAAAAATATATATCTTGTACTTTTCATTTTGCCTGCCCTGGTATAAGCCAGATTATGAATTTGGAAGACTTCCATCTTAATCATGCCTTCATGTTCTGAACAGAATCATGCTATAAATTGCTGATTGAGATTTGCTCAATAGAAAAAGAAAGTCAAATGTTTTAAGAAATGATGTTAATAAATCCTGTTCACACTCTTAAAAACCAATGCACTTTTTGTTTTGACCTCATTGTTATATTAATACTTTGTAAAGAGAGTCAATGGATTAAATAATATAATAATCATGGAAATGATTTGAAAGCTGTAAAATGTGAAATGGTGTTGTTTCTTGAACTTCCTTTGTCTCTGCTCAAAACTCAACTTCTGATGTATAAGTGGTTTGTCCCTTGTTTGAAGAGATTGGTTTCTATAAATGAATATTAACATTTGAACTGGGGGGCAAATGCATTTTGGATTATTTTCTTGTTTCTAGCCTTGAGAAACATCAGTGATCAGGGTGATAGGAGGTATTGGATATGGGAGTATAAATGCCAAAGTCTGTTATGTATTTAAATCTGGCTGGTGACAATTTATCTTCATGGTCCTTTTATCTTCACCCAAACCATTGGGTAATCAAGTTTAGACTATTCACATATGCATTTTCAATATTTATCTTCAGGCCATTTAAACCAAGGTGCATTTCCGTGATTAAAAGTGGCACAATAAGGAGAGTTATAAAAAATGAGTATAAAAGAAGAAAATTGGAGAGATAAGCTAAATAAATGAAACCAATTAGAAAACAGACTTCACAAAGAGATGAAAATACATGTAATTTTGTGGAAGAAATAGATAATGTTGGCTAAAGGTTTATAAAGTGCTTAGGGGAAAATGAGAGTAAGCCATTTAAATATAAGGCAGGGATGAACCATTAATCAGTGGAGTTGATGGACTGGGGGGAGAGATTAGTTGAGATTCAAAGTTATAAAGAGGGTTGCAATAGTATTTGGAGGCAGAATGTCAGAAGACTAACATGGGTGAATTACAGAGATCAAGATGGGAGGTAATGAATAAACTTGAGGAGCCTGGATGAAAGTAAGAAAAAGAATGAATTGTTAAAAAAAAAAAAAAAAAAAGGTTTCAGTGGCAATGAAAAACATAATGAGATGAAAATATGAATATTCAACAGTAATATAAGATCATCAGACTAAAATAGTTAAGAAATTATATGAATATAATAGGAAATAGAATAGAGGAGATGGAAAAGAAGGTGTTTTCTAGTTCTCTTTTAGGATTGAAAATGGAGGGAAATAAATGTCAAGATAGATGACATTAATGTGCTACTGGCAAACAAAGGAAGCCAATACTGAAGGAAGGAGCCTTGGTGGCGCAGTGGGCAAGTGCTAGCCTGTCAACTGAAAGATCAGCCATTCAAAGCCACCAGCCTCTCCGAGGGAGAGAGATAAGGCAGTCTGCTTCTGTAAAGATTACAGCCATGGAAACTTTTGGGGGCAGTTCTCCCATGTCCCATAGGTTTACTATGAGTTGGAGTTGATTTGATGGTGGTAGGTTTGGTTTGGGTTTAATACCAAAGAGAGATAAAATGACCTTACCAAAACAAATTTAAAAAACAGCAAAAAGTAAACATTCTTAAACAATTCTTGCTTTATCCAGGAAGCATTCCCTGAAAATTCTCACATAACTTCCCCATTTATTATTTTATTTATATCCCTTGCGGTAGCAAATTTTGAAGTAAATTTTCTCTTAATTTTCAATCAAGTTTGTCATCAAAATGTTTTCTTATTGTCACGATGCACGTGAGTTTCATTTTTCTTCTGCCGTCTCTCCAGGACAAGAGCAATTTATTTCTTTTGTTTTCTTCCCCACCGAACAGCATGTGCTCTCAGTGCTTTTTGTCTTTTTTTACTGACTGTTAAGCAAAAAAAAAGAAAAAAGACAAATTAGGTATGAAAAGAGTTGTAATTTAGCAGAAAGAGACTAAAATTTAGAGTGAAAGGTAAGTTCAGAAATAGGTAATCTAGATAGCAGGATAGAAAAATATTAGCCAATGAGCCAATTTAAGCAAATAGCTGGCCTCAGGGAGGTCACTCTGACCGTGATGGGACAAAGATGTTTTAAGTTGGAAATGGAGAGTTAACTCAGGCATTATTTCACCTGACAAGGAGTATCCACATACTTACACAAATGGATGTTTTTCTTTCCTTGGGCCGGCAAAATCAACTATATAATTTTTCTTAAAAGGGCTGTCCTCTTGCCCTCCTGATAACTGCAGAGTGGTTTGTACCTTGCCAAGATGAATGTTCTTTGGTGCTTGTCTCTGACCTTGAATTTGACCAGAGTTTCCTTGAAACATTTTCAGAAGCATTGAAAATTCCCACAAATTCAGCAATCGAAAACATCAAGAAGACCATGTTGGTAGATTTTGCTATCAATTGGGCAGTCTAATGGGGTGACTTTTACATAAAAGACAATCTGGTCTTTAATGGAATCACAGCCAAAAAGCATGACATTGACAGTGACTTATTGATTTAGAGATGGGAGCAAAAGAGAGGTATTATTTTATGAAGTTTTATTCAGGTAATTTATAGCAACTCTGTCTGGAGCCCATAGATTCAAGTAGTGTTTCATTAACTCTCTTAGCTTCTGCTCACTAATAAACCTGTTGGCAGAATGGAGAGATCTATATACTTTATCATCACCAAATGACCGCTTGAATTAGGTTCCTCATATTAAGTCTCAATGAAGCCATCTTCCTACTTGGAAGTGATTCCCCTGACTGTGATTAAGGGTGTCCACTTGCAGTTTTCCAGTGCAAAACAAATGAGAATTTTTTTTTTTTCCCCATGAAACAGAAGTCTGTATCACAGGGCATTAAACATTCTTTATGACACCAGCAAGATTTAAGCAGAGCACGGATTTGTTTCTTAACTGAAGGGCTAATGTGGCACCTCTTGGAATCAGAGCATAGTGCCGGGAACTGGAGATATCATTACGTACTTTAAAACTCTGGAAATTACTTTCAGAGTTTCAGCATGATTCAGATCCTGGATTCCATCATGTAGGGGCAGCAATTGTTTTGTTGGAACACCATGCTACTGAGAAGTGATGAATTTATGAATGTAGCTTCCAGAAAAGAAAAAGCACATTTCATGGTGCCTGGCCAAGGCTTTGGCTTGTGGGGTAGGGATTTGAATGGTCTATTGATTCATATAAATTGAAATTCTTTCTGGATTTACCTCTAGTCTGGGTTTGAAAGGCTTGAGACATTTGCTCCCCCGCCTTCTTTTTTTAATCTCTCCTCACTGGCATGGCAATCTTCTTTCCCAGTTTTTTTTTTGCCTGTTTCGTATTATAATGGAAGTTACTTTTGTGACCTTATTCAAACAAAATTGCTCCTTAGAAGTGAAGATAGTGAGGCTTGGGCTTCAGGATGCTTGGACACACCATCGGAAAAGAGCAACTTCTAGGAAAGGACATCATGTCTGCTGAAGTAGAGGGTCAGTGAAAATCAGAGAAACCTTCAATGAGATGAATTGACACCACAGCAGCAACAATGGACTGAAACATACCAACAGTCATGAGGATGGTGCAGGACTGGGAAACGTTTTGTTCTGCCACACATAATGTCATCCTGAGTTGGAGCCAGTGACATGGCAACCAACAACATTCAGACCCTCCTTTTTTCCTTTTCCTCAAACTTTCCTTCCTTCATTTCCTCCTTAAGCCTTGATATGGGTCAGGCACAGTGCTGATTCTGGGTAAGGCAGAGAAAAAAGAAACCTCAGAGGCTTAAAGCTTATAAGGATTCAGACATATGGACCAATCACTATTGGTATTGGTGAAAGTGCACTGTCAAAGAGATATTCTCTCTGTGCTATGGGAAGAGGACAACCAGGAAGTCTAAGAAGGGTTCTGGAGTTAGACTCTAAGCTCCACAAGGGCTCCTGGTGAGTTACTACCATAGTGTAGTTGGTATGACTTAGATATTGAAAGGAGTTCCTGGGTGGTACAGACAGTTAAGAGCTCAGCTGCGAATTGAAAGTTTGATCATTCAAGTTTACTCAGAGGTGCCTTGGAAGAAAGGCCAGGCAACCTACTTCTGAAAAATTAGCTTTTGAAAACCCTATGGAACACAGTTATACTCTGCCACACATAGGGTCACCATGAGTCATAATCAGGTCAATGACAATGGTACTGGTAGACATTGAAAGAGCTCAAATGTTGGGTGATGATGATGGAGAAATGAAAAAAGGAAAAGAAAGAAAGAAGCATTAAGTGAGACCAATTTGTATCTTGAAGGATAAATGAGTGAATGAGAGTATTATACTTGGTATGAGTATTCAGCTGCTTGGTAGGGTACTGCAAGAGACAAAGTTTTAAAGTTTTGGGGAAGATTTATATATTAACTCCTGTCAAAGCATAGATGATGTATTTTTATCTTTTTTTTTTAAATATACATTTTATTGAAATATAATTAATGTACAGTGAAATACACAAAACTAAAGTGACATGGGTCAATGAA
>NW_006921764.1:620194-630277 GCF_000298275.1 Orycteropus afer afer
CTTAATGATATTAAATCTTTTAAACCATGAATAAAGGTATCTTTCTTTTTATATAGGCCTTCTTTAATTTCTTTCAGCATTGTTTTATAGTTTTCAATGTAAGCACTAGTCTTTCACCCCCTTGGTTAAACTATGGATATACATAATTTTTTAATGAATTTTATTGAAATATAATTTATGTACAGTGAAGTACACAAAACTAAAGTGGCATGGGTCAATGCATTTTTTTTTTTTTTTGGAGTATTCCTTCCTCTTCCCTCTGACCCCTAGTAACCAACAAAGAAATTTTCCTTCCATATATAAACCTTTCCTTGACTTTTTACACTAATGAACTACTACTATATTTGTCCTTCTGTGATTGATTTATTTCACTCAGCATAATGTCCTCCAAGTTCATACATGTTATATGGTGTTTTTCAGATTCTACATTATTCTTTAGTGTTGTATAGTATTCCATTGTGTGTATGTACCATAGTTTGGTTATCCATTCTTCTGTTGATGGGCACGTAGGCTGTTTCCATCTTTTTGCTATTGAAAATAGTGCTGCAATGAACATGAGTGTGCATGTATCTGTTCTTGTCCTGGCTATCACTTCTTTAGGATTATATACCTAGTAATGGAATGGCTGGGTCAAATGGTATTTCTAATTCTAGCTTTTTAAGGCATTTCCATGCTGCTTTCCAGAGTGGTTGTATCATTTTACAGTCCCACCAGCAGTGTATGAGAGTCCCAATCTCTCCAGCATTTGTTATTTTCCTTGCCAACATTTGTTATTTTCTGTCTTGTTGAACTTTGCCATTAGTGCTGGGGTGAGATGATATCTCATTGTTGTTTTGATTGGAATCTCTGTGATGGCTAATGATCATGAACATTTCTTCATGTATTTGCTGGCCTCCTAGATAGCCTCTTTGGTGAAGTCTATTCATGTCTTCTGCCCATTTTTAAATTGGATTGTTAATCTTTTTGTTATTGAAGTGTTGAAGTTTTCTATAAATTTTAGAGGTAAGTCCCTTGTAAGATACATAATTATCAACAAGTATGAATTTGTTGCTGTCATTTCATTATGTGCTTTCTCATGGGTGCTCCTGATTTCTTTGTTCCATATAATTTTCTGTGCTGAGCTCATTTTGTTTGTGAATCATGTTACCACTTCCTTCATTGCTATTGTTTTAGTATTTGCTGAATATTTATGCTGGTCCTCTTTTTTATTTTGATATGAAGGTTTATCATTTTTCTTTGAGGTTACCCTGTGATTTATAATTTTCTTCCCAAGTTTAGAACAATCCATTCTATCTTGTAGTTGTCTTGACTTCCCTACCATTTAGAAGTTCTGTAACCACACAATTTTTTCCCTATTTTTGGTTTATAGTTGTCCTCATTTGTCAATTGAGTCTCTGGTTCCCTGTTTACAATCTTGTAGGCATATTTACTTTGGATACTTCCAAACTGGGTTGGTTTCTGGGTTATGTCATCATGTGTGTTAATGGTCCGTTGTTTGCTGTTGATAGTTCTCTGTCCAAAGGACTCACTTTAACATCTCTTGTAAGGTTGGTCTGGTTTTAACAAATTCCCTTAATTTCTGCTTATCTAGAAATACCTAATTTCATCATCATATCTGAGGGACAATTTTGGTGGGTATATAATTCTTGGTTGGAAAATTTTCTCTTTCAGGGTTTTATGTATACCATCCCATTGTCTTCTCATCTGCATGGTTTCTGCCAAAAAATCCGAGCTTAGTCTTATTGGTTGTCCCTTGTAGGTAACTTTTCGTTTTTCCTGTGCTGCTTTCAGTATTCTTTCTTTGTCTCTGGTTTTGGTGAGTTTGATGATGATATGTCTTGGTGATTTTCTTTTGGAGTGTATTCTGTTTGGGGTGCATTGGACTTCTTGAATGGATATATTCATCTTTCATCATACCATGGAAATTCTCTTCCAACAAGTCTTCAATAATTTTCTCAGTGCTTTTGTCTCTTCTTGTTTTGGAATTCTGATACACATAGGTTTTTCCTTTTGATAGTATTTCACATGAACCTTAGGCTTTCTTCATTTTGTTTTCATCTTTTTTCTGATTGATCCCTTTTCTCGCTACACAAGGGACATGTTCTTTGGCCAACATTTGTATATGACACTTTATCAGAAGAAGATCTGGCCTGTGCATCCAAGCTAAGATTAAGTGGAGCAGTACTCTCTGGATGATGCTGAACATGGGTACTGAGTCAAGTGGGTGGAATGGTGAGCAATGATGTGTAGATTTAGACCTGACGTTTTGTTTCTTACTTATTAGGAAACAGTGTTTATTAATTATGAGTAAAACCAAACTCCAATCTCACTGTCATTGAGTTGATTCAGACTTATAGTAATCCCCATTGGATTTCCAAGGCTGTAAATCTTGATGGAAGCAGACTGCCTCATCTTTCTTCCATGGAGCAGCTGATGGGTTTGAACCACCAACCTTCTGGTTAGTGGCCAAATGCCTTAATCACTGTACCACCAGAGCTCTTTTTAATTATGAACATTGTTGTTGTTATGTACCATCAAGTTGGCTCTGATCTATAATGACCCAACGGACAACAGAATGAAACACTGCCCAGTCTTGTGTCAGTCTCATAATCCTTTTCATAACTGAGCCCGTTGCTGCATCCACTGTGTCAGTCCATCTCATTGAGGGTGTTCTGCTTACCTAGTGCTGCTCTGACAAGAATATACCACAAATGGGATGGCCTTATCAAACAGTTTATTATCTTACAGTTCAGGAGGCCAGAAGTCCAAGTTCAAAGTGCCAGGCTGTAGGGGCTGTGTGAAAGCCCCTTGACCTTGGGCTTCAGCTCTGCTTCTTGCTCCCAGCCCACTGAAGCTAGAGGTAGCTCTTCTCTCAGGCAGCTATTGGCCACTGAAGCTAACAAGCCCAAGGTTGACAAATAAAATGGCATGGTCCTGATGTTACCAAACCACATGCCAGGCCATTAATTCAAGTCCATTGAAAGTCCCAACATTGGCAGAGCATGGTAGGCTACTGAACAATGACTCAGCTACGTGGAAGGTTCAAAACTGCCATAAGCTAGAGACCATCCCCAAAGCTGTTTCTCATATATGGGAAGCAGATTGCATCCCAAAGACAGCTACTCAGCTGCTTGTGGTAGGTCCCACCATGGAGCTGGTTGCCAGTCTCATCATGGCTAATAACTACCACCAGCTGCCCAGCCACTCAATCAGGTCCAGCCAAGTTGACACAAAAACATAACCACCACAGAGGGCTTTCCTCTTTTTTGCTGACCCTCCACCTTACCAGAAGGCTGGCGGTTCAAACCCACAAGCCACTCCTCAGAAGGAATCTACTTCCGTAATGATACTGCCTCGGAAACCCAAGGAGGGGTCACTATGAGTTGAGTCCAACTTGACGGCACATTAGAACAACAAACAATCACTTTACCAAACATGATATCCTTCTCCAGGGAATGGTCCCTTCTGACAACATGACCAAAGGAGGTGAGATGAAGTCTGGCCATTCTAGCTTCCAAAGAATATAAATAGGGGTATATATTATGCTATGTCATTGTTAAAACAAACTAATATGTAATGCAAATGTTTGTTAAGGAAGAGATGTCTCTCTGTATAGCCAGTTGCTGTTGTGTCAACTCTGACTAATGCCAACCCCATGTGTGTCACAGTACTACTGTGCTGCGTAGGGTTTGGGGTTTTCAATTTCTGAGTTTTTGGAGGTAGATGAGGTAGATCACCTAGTCTTTCTTCTGAGGTGCCTCTGGGTAGACTCAAACCTTCAACTTTTCTATTAGCAGCCAAGCACTTTAAGCATTTGCACCACCCAGGGACTATATATATATATATATATATATGTGTATGTGTATATGGGAGCTCTGGTGGTGTAGTGCCTAAGGCATTTGACTGCTAACAAGATGGCTGGAAGTTCAAACCCATCAGCCACTCCTTGGAAGGAAGGTTGGGCAATCTACTTCTGTAGTGATACCGCCTCAGAAACCCAAGGAGGGGTTGCTATGAGTCAAATCCAACTCGATGGCAGTGAGGTTTTTTTTTGTTGTTGTTGTTATGTATGTGTGTGCATGTATGTGTGTATAGACACACATACACACACACATATACACATGTATGTGTGTATAGACACACATACACACACACATATACACACACATTGCCATCAAGTCAATTCTGACTCCTCGTAATCCTGTGGGACAGAGTAGAACTGCCCTATAGAGTTTCCAAGACTGTAAATCTTTATGGAAGCAGACTGTCACAACTTTCTCCCATGGAGCAGCTGGTGGATCTGAACTACTGACCTTGTGGTTAGCAGCCAAGTGCTTAACCACTGCACCACTAGGGCTCCTAGGGATTGCACACACACACACACATTTATATAACCAAAACCAAACTAAATCCACTGCCATCTCATAGTGAACCCTATAGGACAGAGTAGAACTGCCCCCATAGGGTTTCCAAAGCTGCAAAGCAGACTGCCACATCTTTCTTCCATGGAGCAGCTGATGGGTGTGAACCATCGACCTTTAGGTTGGCAGCTGAGTGCTGTAACCACTGCACCACTAGGGCTTCCATATATATTATAAAATTTAAGACAATTGCCTGATCTCTAAGCTTCTCAAAATTCTATAAAATGAGTGTGAGCCAAACTGATGGTATTAAGTTCCCTCCTGTTGTTGTTGTTATGTGCCATCGAGTTGGACCCGACTCATAGCGACCCCTCCTTGGGTTTCTGAGGCAGTATCACTACAGAAGTAGATTGCCCCATATTCCTTCCGAGGAGTGGCTGGTGGGTTTGAACCACCAGCCTTCTGGTTAGTAGTCAAGTGCCTTAGGCACTATATTCCCTCCTAGTCTTTATTTTATTCTGTGCAAACCATGTGAAAAGTATAGAACCCCGGGCACACTGATTCTTCTTGCTTTGTTACATGCTTGCAGTTCAGTCCAGCTATCACTAGATGGCTTGCTGGCATCTCTGGAAGCTTCCCAGGGTGGGAGGAGCAGCCTGTTTCCCTTCCACTGAATGGGTCTCTGGAGAACTCCAGAATATAAGCTACCTCCTTAAGCAAATTAAAAGTTTTATTGGCGAAATATAACTTGATAATGTACATATACATTATCATTATAACTTAGAAAGAAAGAAGATACAATTTGGAACGCTAACAGCACAGGAGAGGAGTGTGAATTTGTGAGTAAAGCGCATCCCACAGCCCCATGGACTTTGTAGGTGCTCGATAATTGCTTGCTGAATTTGAATGTAAAGGTCTAGGAAAATAATTCACTAGGTGTCTAGTGCAGTCTCTACTTTTGAAGGAAGCCTCTGGAGCCCCGGCATTGTCACTGGCTTGCACACTTCTCCTTCCCCTTCCGAGTTGGAAAACTGAAGTTGTACTTGCCCTAGGGTTCAAACATCCCCACAGCCTCAGAACCTGCAGCCTTGTTCCAATCTGACTCTGTTCCCATTCCTTCAGTGGCCGGAGCCCCTGGCTCTGTATTCTCTCCAGGACTCCAGGATGCAAACAGCCCTGCAGCCACTAGCAGCTTTGGCTCTAAATGGCCTCAAGCCGTTTTGGTTCTTTGAGCCTCTGAACCCTGGCACCTCTGGGTTTGTGGCTTCAATGTTGAAAAGCACCTGTGTTGCTGCCTGTCCCCTCTAGGTATCCAGCCTTCAATTAGATGCTCGCTTTAACACCTAGCAGACACCTTTCTATGGGACTACCTTCTGGTTTCTCAAAACCACCTCTCTCCCTACTAGGCCCTACCTTTCAAATTTTTCTCCCTCAGAGATAGAAGAGGAAAAAAAAAAGGGGGTGGGGGGAGGGAGGCAGAGCCACGTTTTATGCCCTAACTCTGTAGAACCGTACTCTCAGGCACCCCTGAGGTGTCTCAGTTACTGTGGCAACCCAGAGTTCACAGGGCCCCCAAGCCTTCATTAATATGTAATTGGGAGTATGCATTTTACAACTTCTCTATTTCAGACTTGACAATTTAAGCACAAAATTGATCTACCTTCTTTAACTGACTAAACCTGTTTGTTTAAGATGCTAAAATGTTGGACATAGGAAGTCTCCAATAAATATTTGATAGATGAATGAATGGCTGGTTTGGAATGCCTTGTGTATGTAACAACACAATATAGTTTTAAACAAACACACTTGAATGGATTCCTCTAGAGAAGGAGGTAAAGATTCAAGAAATGTATGTGACTGGAACATTTAATCTTCCCTTGTATAAGATCTATTTCTAACACAAAGTGGGCCAGAGCTATTAGAATATAATTGCACTCTCTATTTGACTATAGGTTTTTAAGCATCATAGGTGGGCCCTAGTTTGGTTCTGTCCTTTGGTCAACTCAGTCCCTGTGTGGTGCAAACTGTTAATGCACTCAGCTGCTAACCCAAAGTTGGAGATTTGGGTCCACTGAAAAGTGCCTTGTACAAAAGTCCTGAAGATGGGCTTGCAAAAACTCAGCCATTGAAACTCTGTGGAGCACAGACGTCCTCTAGACACACAAGGGGTTGCTATGAGTTAAAATCGACGAGATGACATCCGGTGGTTTAGTCAAACCAATATCCACATAATCTGAAAATGTTAAATTGTTATGGTCCTCCAAAGTAATTGCCTTTCACTTTGATGCTGGAGTATATATTTTATGATGCTTCTATCCTGCTCCAGAAAACGTTCTGTAGTGTTTACACTCAGTAGTATTTACACTCCCAGATATGTCTCTATTATAGCACCAGTGATGTCATATTTAAATATCTAAGTGTGAATTTGCCTCCCTCCCTACATTGTAAACTCCTTCAGTTCTAGAAATTACTCCTCTAATTTTCCTGGTGCCAAAGGCACCCTGGTGGCTGAAATGTTAAGCACTCCACCACTAACCGGAAGATCAGTGATTCAAATCCACCAGCCTCTTTGTGGGAGAAAAGACCTGGAGGTCTACTCTCATAAAGATGACAGCCTACAGAACACTGTGGAGCAGTTCTACTCTGTCCTATAGCATTGCTATGAGTTGTAATCAACTCAATGACACACAACAACAGTATCATGCCTGGCTCTTAGACGCCGGCCAGAGAGTGTTTGTCAAACCGAACTTGCAAGTTCCCTCTCCCCTCCTCACTGAAGTTGACAAGGCTTTCATTTTGCTTGGATCTACAACCAACGCCCATGGAAGCAGTGGTCAAGAAATCATATGACGTATTGTATGGGGAAAATCTACTGCAAAAGATCTCTTTAACGGGTTAAAAAGCAAAGATGTCACTTCAAAGACTAAGGTGTCCCTGACCCAAGCCACGGTATTTTCAATTACTTCATCTGCATGGGAAAGCTGCATATGAATAAGGAAGCCTGAAGAAGAATTGATGCTTCTGAGTGATAATGTTGGCATAAAATGTTGCATATACCATGAACTGTGAGAAAAATGAACAAATCTGTCTTGGAATAAGTACACCCAGAACATTCCTTAGAAGCAAGACTTTGTCACACATAATTTGGTTGTTTTGTCATGAGGGACCAGTCCCCGGAGAAAGACATCATGCTTGGTAAAGTACAGCATCAGCAAAGAAAGAGGAAGACCTTCAAAGAGATGGATTAAACAGTGGCTGCAAGAATGGGCTCAGATACAGCAAGGGTTATGAGCGTGGCGCAAGACTGGGCAGCATTTTGTTGTGTTGTACAAATGGTCACTGTGAGCTGGCGCTGACTTAAGGTGCCTCACAACCACCACCAGCACTTCACGCGAGTGTTCCCACTCTGACTCTTCAGCTCCTGCAGGGGCGGCTGTTTAGCCCGGTGCTTGTGTTTGCCTTGCAGAGTGAATGTCGGCTTGGGGCTTGCATGTAAGTGGGGCCAATGACTGGTTTGCTGAAGAAAGAGTTAAACCTCCAGCACAAGCTAAGAACACCCACCCAGGGAAGGGTTCCCAGAGCTCACAGTGTCTCTTCTGTGAGGATGTCTCCCCGTACGAGTGTCAGGCAAGTGTTTTCCTCAACCCAATACTCACCGTCAAATCACTGGTGTTTTCTTAGGCAGGATAGTTGTTTGTTTAGCCAACAAGTATTTGTGGTGCCTACTATGTGCCAGACACTTTCAGACTTGTTGAGCTGGGAGCTAGTGGGTTCCTTTGAAATGGGCAGCAATTGGCATGCCAGTTAAGTTGATACCTGCATTGCAGAAAAATATTACAAAGGGAGTTTACAAGCCCTGTCTTGAGAGGGGAGGAGCTTAACACATTGCCAATTTAAAATGGTGGGGTTTTTGTTTTTTTTTTTTTTGGGGTATTGAAAACTAAAATCCAAATACAGTTTCTTCAACAACCAGATATTCCTCTTTTCCCCAAACAATTCTTTATGTTAGTCCCAGAGGTGATTTAAAAAGTGCAAAGCATAAACTAGCTTTTTTATGGGTTTCATCATAGTTATCCCATTATTATTGTTGAGCTGTAGTTTTCCAAAAACAAGCTGTTCTACCCCCTCACCCTTTCTTGTCAGGTTTACATTTCTGGGCCTCAGTAAAACTGGAAAAATAATCAACTCTAAAGCATCCCCATTTTTTTTTCCCTTTAAAAGATATTGTATCTTTTATGTGATATTTACCTTTTACAGTTTTATTGCTGGAAGATTGACTAACAAATGCAAATGATGTTGACTATTCTGCAGAGGCCCTGGATTCCCAGGACTTTCTAAAGATATATTTATGAACAAGTGGTTTTCTTTTGAAAGATGCCAGAACTTTGGTACAGTGGTTGGGAGATCTGGGTTTGATCCCTAACTCTGCCATTTTCTAGTGAGTAGAACAGCATATTTCAGTTATGAGGGCAGCTGGACCTAAGCTGGACCATTCTGCCCTTTCACCTTTCCCCCTGCACTCTGCTTCATAGTCTACTCCAACTCCCATTGGTGGTTACCATTGCCAAAGACTTTCATTTACAAGATCCATCTTCTTCAGCAGGCCGTTGGAGCTGGTACAGCCAAAATGATTTACCCTTCCTTAGGTTTTCTTCTAACAACTAGCTGTGTGACTTTGGGTCAGTCTGTAAAGTCATCTTTAAAATAGAGTGTGCTACATAATCCCTAAAGATCTCTCTGGGTCTACAATTTAACAATATTCTATACACCTTTATAGAAACCCTAGTAGTATAGTGGTTAAAGGGCTCAGCTGCTAACCATAAGGTCAATAGTTCAAACCTGCCAGACCAGCTGCTTCACAGGACATAGATGTGGCAGTCTGCTTCCATAATGATTTGCAGCCTTAGAAGTCCTATGGGGCAGTTCTACTCTGTTTTACAGGTTTGTAATGGGTGGGTTTGGTGATTTTGTGGACACTTTCTGAGGAAAAAATGTATTAGGCATTTGAAAATAACTTTATATAGCCAAGGTAGGGCCACATTCACCCACTTCCTTCAGGGGCGGATGCATCGTCATCATTCCCTACCCTCCTTGAACCATTAGGACAGTTTCTAGTTCAGACTTTCATTCATTTATTCATTCAAGAAGTGTTCACTCAAAACATCTTGATGGCAGTCTCTGTGATAGACACTGGGCCATAAAAGTAAATCACATGCTATCTTTGTTGCTGAGAAGTTGCATTTGTTTCCTAGAGCTGCCATAACAAAGTACAATAAAGTGGGTGGTTTGAAACAACAGAAATGTTATTATCTCATTGTTCTGGAGGCCAGCAGTTCAAATTCAGGATGTTAGCAGGACTATGTTCTCTCTGAAGGATCTTCTGAAGGAAAATCCTTTCTTGTCTCTCTCACTTCTTAGTCCCAGGTGTTCCTTGTATTGCAGTCATAGCATCACACAGTTGTCACATGGACATCTTCTGTGTCTCTGTGTCTCTTCTGCTTTTTTAAGAACACCCTCAGATTGGCATTGGACCCACCCTACTCCAGTATGCCCCAGGGTTACAGGTGAGGAGAGACAACTCAGGGATGCCTGAAGTAGCAAGCGGGAAGAGCAGGAGAAAGGGGATTAAAAGCCAGGAAGCCAGAGAGAAGAGCAGTCAGCTGAAGGGATTAGGTGAGGAGAGGCAACTCAGGCCCGCCCAGAGTAGCAGGCCGGAAGAGCA
>NW_006921764.1:633572-641420 GCF_000298275.1 Orycteropus afer afer
GGGCTCAAGTATAGCAGGGATTGTGGGGCTGGCGCTGGATCGGGCAGTGTTTCGTTCTGCTGTGCATGGGGTCGCTATGAGTCGAAAACGACTCGACAGCACTTAACAACAACAACCACTCCAGTATGACCTCATCAGGGTGGATTATCCAGTATGCAAGGTAACCGCAGGCTTACTTGTGCTTAATTATTAATCTACAGAGAACAATTTCATGTTTTTTCATCACATTGAAGATTCCAGTACTAGGTATGGCTGGCATCTGTCTCCCTTCCAACCCCACACCTCTAGAGTCAAAACCTCTTTCAGATTGACAAGCCCTGTCAGGGATAGAGTACCTAATCAACAAGGTAGGCACAGGTTTACTTGTGCTTAATTATTAATCTGTGGTCAACAGTTTCACCTGTTTTTCATCACATCATTCCTGACACTGGGCACTTCTATGCTCACCAGCTGCTGACTGTGCTTATCTAGAATCCATCGTATTTTTGTTCCCAAACTGTGTGCAATTTAATTAAATATTATGTAAAACTGATGAAATATGAGAGAGAGAAGACAGAAATTATTACATCTATAAAAATTAAGTTGCTTTAAAAAGGATAAGTAAAGGTGAGTCATTAAGAAGTTATTATTAAACTGTAAGCAGATGGAAAAAAAAAGCCAAAGATTTGGGAAAAATATAAAAAGTAGAAACTTCAGTAGAGACACCAAGAAAATGCTTTGGTTTCACATTTAAAATGGTTGCAACAAATGGGAAGAGTTAAAAGTGTGTAATTTTTATGATGCCTTATGTTATGTTAGTCAGCTGTTTTAGTTGACTTTTCCAAATTGTGTTGTGTAACTGGGCCTCAGTCCTAACTCTACCCTAACTAGGAATCCCTTTGCATTTCTGCAGGTCTTATCACAGCCTTTCATTTCAAGAGTCATACAACAGTTCATCAGGTTGATGAATTGCTCTAGCATCTATATTTATCATTAAGCTTCTCATCAAGCTTAAACTCCAGCTCTTGCAAGGCTCAAACAGCCATGGAATAGACACAGTGAATTCTGGTAGAAGACAAAGAGAGAAGGGGAAACTCTACCCCTTTCCAGGGAGCTCTGATAACATAGTGCCTAAGACACTTCACTGCTAACCAGAAGGCTGGTGATTCAAACCCACTGGCCACTCCTCGGAAGGAAGGTTGGGCAATCTACTTCTGTAGTGATACTGCCTTGGAAACCCAAGGAGGGGTCGCTATGAGTCAGGTCTGACTCAATGGGACCCAACAACAACCTCCTTCCCAACTTCCCAATCTTCTTTCCTCATTCGATACTTTCTCCATGGGCAATCTTTTCCACACATTTTTTTTTTTTTAACTATATACTAACTCTCAAATCTGTGTTTTTGGCTTTAAGTCTTCCCTCTATTTCTTTCTGATCATTGTATACCCTTCACCTGGTTTCACAAAGTCTTGGGCTGATAATATGACATTTCTTAAACCATATATTATATTTTAATAGTTGTCTAATACCATATTTGCTAGTGTATATTAATGTTCCTCTCCACCTCCCAAAACAGACTTTCTAAATACCACCCTGAATCCAGTGAGCATTATTACAGATAGAAGATGTATATTGTGGGGAAATGAAGCAAAAGAAAACATCTGAAAAGATTAAAGTTTCATGCCCTACTGGTAGTTGTCTTGACAAAGATAATAAGACACAGATGATAGAACTGATTCAATTTTGCATCATTCTCCTATCATTTAAGCTTTAAATTTATTATCACTGTAACTCTGATAGGCACCAGTTTTACTTATACAAATATATTTCTGTTTTGGCTGTGCCATTTTTGGAGAGTTAGTATACTGTTAATGCATATCTAGTAATTTTCTTACTAGGTTTTCATATGCAGTGTATTTTATAAGTTTAAAGTTATGATTTGCATACCAATCAACCTAAAATCACTTACAAAGTATATCTGATTAAAAAAAAATGCTTACTTGTTTCCCCTCATTCCATGAGATTTTCTTTATAAAGTTGGCATGAATTTTATACACCTGCATGATTTAAATGTCAGCAAAAACAATGCCCATCTCTTCTCCACCAAAAAACAAAACAAAAAAAACAACACTGCTATCTATCAAGTAGATGCTATCTATCAAGCAGTTACAGACTCATAAAAACCCTATAGGAGAGAAGAGAACTGCCCTGCAGGGTTTCCAAGGCTGTAAGTTGTAAGTATTTATGGAAGCAGATTGCCTTCTCTTTCTCCCATGGAGTGGCTTGTTGTTGTTGTTAAGTCGGCCCAACTCATAGCAACCCCTCCTTGGGTTTCCAAAGTGGTATCACTACAGAAGTAGCATTGCCCAACCTTCCTTCTGAGGAGTGGCTGGTGGGTTTGAATCGCCAGCCTTCTGGTTAGCAGTCAAGTGCCTTAAGCACTATGCTACCAGAGCTCCTATGGAGTGGCTAGTGGGTTCTAATTGCCAAACTTTTGTTAGCAGCCCCATGCTTTAACAACTGAACCACCAGAACTCCTATCTTCTTCTCTGGATTGTTGCTTATTTGAGCTCAGGTCTGTTCATGTCTGTATCCCCTCCTCTAATGCAGAGCCTGTTATTGCTAATGCAGGTGTTGTTGAGTTGGTTCCATGTACAACAGAATGAAGCACTGTCAGTCTGCGCCATCCTCACAGTTGTTGCCGTGTTTCAAGCCTAGTGCTGAAAACACTGTGTCAGTCCTTCTCACTGAATGTCTTCTTCTTTTTCATTGACACTCTGCTTTATGAAGCATGATGTCCGTCTCTAAGAACTGATCCCTCCTGATAACATGTCCAAAGTATATGAGATGAAGTCTCGGCATTCTCTCCTCTAAGGAGCATTCTGACTGCTCTTCTTCCAAGACAGATTTGTTTGTTCTTCTGGAAATCACTGGTATATTCAGTATTCCTTGCCAATACCATAATTCATTGGCATCAGTTCTTCTTTGGTCTTCTTTATTCATTGTCCAGGTTTCATATACATATGCTGTGATTGCAAAGACTTGGGTCAGGCACACCTTAGTCATCCAAGTGATGTCTTTGTTTTTGAACTCTTTAAAGAGGACTTTTGCAGCAGATTTGGCCAATGTAATGGGTCATTTTATTTCTTGACTGCTGCTTCCATAGCTGTTGATAGTTGTGGTAGTTATGTTTGTGTGTCTACTTGGCTGGGCCTGGTTGGGTGGCTGGGCAGCTGGTGATAGTTATTCCCCATGATGGGACAGGCAATCAGCTCCATGGAGGGATCTACCACAAGCAGCTGAGTAGCTGCCTTTGGGATGTGGTCTGCTTCCTGTATTTAAGGAGAAACCTTGGCAATGGTCTCTAGCCTATGGCATGCTTGGACCCTGCGTGTAGCCATGTCTTTGTTGAGCAGCCTGCTATCTCTGCCAACCTTGGGACTTACAATGGACTTAAGTTAATGGCCTGCCATGTGGTTTGGTATCATCGGGCTGTGCCTTTTTACTTAACAACCTTGGGGCTTCTCAGCCTCAGCAACCAGCAACCGTCTGAGTGAAGAAACGCCTCTAGCTCCAGTGGGTCGGGAGCAGGAGGCAGAGCTTGACCCCAAGGTTGAGGGCCTTTCACCCAGCCCCTAGAGCGTGGCATTTTGAACTTGGACTTATAGCCTCCAAATTGTAAGAATAAACTCCTGTTTGTTACGGCCATGCATTTGTGGTATATGTTTCCTGTCAGAGTGGCACTAAGTAACCAGAACAATAGTGGATCCAAGTAAAATGAAATTCTTGTCCTTCTTGTCAGTCTTTCTTCATTTATTATGATGTTGCTCATTAGTCCACTTGTTAGGACATCTGTTTTCTTTATGTTGAAGTGTAATCCATACTGAAGACTGTAGAATTTTGTCTTCATCAGCAAGTGCTTTAAGTCCTCTTCACTTTCAGCAAAGAAGGTTGTGTCATCTTAATATTATAGATTGTTAATGAGTCTTCCTCCAATACTGATGCCACGTTCTTTCTTCATATAGTCACCTTCTTGGATTCTTAGCTCAGCCTACAGATTGAATAACTACAAAGAAAAAAACACAACACTGATGCACTCCTTTCCTATTTTAAGACCATGTAGTATCCCCTTCTTCCATGCAAACAACTTCCTCTGGGTCTATGAACAGGTTCTTCATGAGACAATTAAGTGTTCTAGAATTCCCATTCTTTGCAGTGTTATCCATAATCTGTTATGATCCACACAATCAAAGGCCTTTGTGTAGTCAATGAAACACATGTAAACACCTTTCTGGTATTCTTTGCTTTCAGTCAAGATCCATCTGACATCAGCAATGATATCCCTCATTCCACATCCTCTTCTGAATCTGCCTTGAATTTCTGACAGTTCCCTGACAATGTACTGTGACAGCCATTTTTGAATCATCTTCAGCAAAATTTTCCTTGCACATGATGTTCATGGTATTGTTCAATAATTTCCATATTCTGTTGGGTCACTTTTCTTTGGAATGGCCACAAATATGGACCTCTCCCAGTCAGTTGGCCAAGTAAGTGTCTTTCAAATTTCTTGGCATAAACAAATGAGTGCTTCCAGTGTTGCATCCATTTGTTGAAATATCTCAATTGGTATTCCATCAATTCCTGGAGCCTTGGTTTTGGCCAATTCTTTCAGTGCAGCTTGAACTTCTTCCTTGAAGGCAACCAGCACTTGATCATATGCTACGTCCTGAAACTGTTGAACACAGACCAATTCTTTTTTTGGTACAGTGCCTCTTTGTATTCCTTCTGTCTTCTTTTGATGCTTCTGTGTCATTAAATGATTTGCCTTTAAAATCCTTCAATATCACAACTTGAGACTTGAATTTTTTTCTTCAATACCTGTAGCTTCAGAAATGCTGAGCATGTACTTCTTTTCCTAACTTCAGATCTTTGCACTTTTCATTGTTAATGCTTGACTTTGCATTCTTGAGCTGTCCTTTGAAATCTGTTTAGTGTTTTTACTTTTCATTTCTATTTTTGCTTAGCTACTCTATGTTCAAGAGAAAGTTTCTGAGTCTCGCTGACATCCATTTTGGTCTTCCCTTTCTTCTTAATGACCTTTTATTTTCTTCATATTTGATGTCCTTATTGTCATCCCATAACTTTTCTGGTCTTCAGTCATTAGAGTTTAATATCTCAAATCTGTTCTTGAGGAATTCTGGAGATATGGAAGACGAGGCAGATATGCTCCCCAGACCCTGTACAACAAACATGCAAGAAATCAGATAAAGATGGTAATTCTGGAACCCTGAGCACCAAAGGAAAAGATAGAGAAATAGATCAAATAGCAATTAGAGAAAGAAACTGAACAAAAAAGTGAACAAGGATACATAGGAAGTGATGAATTGTCAACTGGCTGGGCACAGTATGGCCATTTTGAATTATTGCAGGTCATGTTCCCATCAGGGCAAGATCCAGATAACTAGCTCTGCTTGCCCAGGGGTGCATCAATGCCCACATTGGTGGTTGGCATCCAGAAAAGTGTGATCTCATGCTTACACCCCAGACCCTCCCAGTGACCAAAAGTGTGGCCAACCCCCATCTCCACCTACCTGGCTGCTAGTGGCACCCCTGTCCATGCCATCCTTACTTGACCTGAGGTCAGAGGCACATGCTTGCTGCACCCTCATGGATCAGGTACCGCACTTGTTATCCCCATATTTGGGATATGGGCTACCACGAATTGGGTGCCTCACTACCTCCATAGCCAGTAGAGTGCACCACTGTGGACCAGGCACTCTGCCACCCCTACAACAAGCAAAGCATGCTGTTGTGGACTAGGTACCACATCTCCCTGTGACCTCCTTTGCCTATGGAGTGTGCCAACCTGAACCAGGTGTCCTATCCCCATCCTCTCCCACCTGTCCTTCATTGTCTCCTTGGTGGGCAGAAGCACTGCCCTGGAACTGAATGATCCAACCCCTCCACCCCCACAGCCCCAGCTTTCTCCTTTCTTTTTTTCCCTTGTTGTTATTTTTTCTTTCTTTTTTTCCCTTCTCTTTTTTTAATTTCTCCCCTCCCATGTATTTGTATTTTTCCCTTCTTTTTTTAATTCTCTTATTTCTTCTTTAAAATTTTATCTATTTTGTTTTCTGTCCCACTCAGTGGGAGGCAGTAACAATTTTCACACTGACCAGCTGTGCCCACCACTTCTGCTGCCCCATTCATTGGGTGAGTGTTACCACCTGCTCCTGTACCATTTGATCAATGACAGGCATTGGCCAATGTAAGCACAGCCCACCCACAACTACTCTACATGAACAGCAAAAGAGAACCATGCACACACACCCATCCTCTAATATACCCACCAGGAGACAGATGGTGAGCACCTAAGTGCTGCCTAAAACACTACTAGAGTAGCATGCCCTCCCTGCATACCCAGATATATATATATATATATAAAAATAGAACAAAAAACCTGGGCTAAACACAACATGCAATACTCAATTAAAAACAAACACAACACCACAATGGCTTGGAGTAACAGACAACTTCAGTTCACACAAAGAAACAAGACAGGGTGGCTCAAGCAAGTGACCAAAATACAGACCCAGAAAATCTTCCTAAGGAAGAAATGGCATTGGAACTACCTGATAAGGAATTAAAAAGAATTATATTTAGGTCCCTTCAACAGATTGAAAGAGAGATCAAGGAAATCATAGACAAAAATCAAAGAAGGCACAGCAAAACTCCAGAAGAATTCAGGAAAAACCAGTACAGAATAAATTGACAAATGGAAAATTAGAAACCATATAAAAACAGCAAATGAAAGTCCAGAAGATTAATTAAAATTTCAGGAATAGATAATGCATTGGACAGGCAAAGGAGTAGAATTGAATCAAAGGAAATCTGTCCTTGAGATGGTCTCATGAACTTGTTAGAATTCTCTTCAGCTTCAACTTGAATATGAGCAACAGATGGTCTGTCCTGTAGTCTGTAGCTGGCCTGTTCTGACTCATGATATTGAGCTTCATCCATCATCTCCTTCTACAAATGTAGAGATTAGATTCCTGTGTATTTCATACCTTGATGTCCATATGTATAGTCACTCTTTAAATTGTGGAAAAATGATATTTGTAATGAGTAAGTTGTTAGTCTTGCAAAATTCTAACATACAATCTCTGCTGTTGTTTCTATAACCAATGCTGTATTTTCTAACCAGTGATCTTTCTTTGTTTCCAACACTTGCATTCTAGTCACTTGTAATTATCAATGCACCTTGATTGCATGTTTGATCAATTTCAGACAGCAGAAGTGGGGAAGAAATCTTAATTTCTTCATCCTTAGCATTAGCAGTTGGTATATAAGTTTGAATAATAGTCATACTAACTGGTCTTCTTTGCAGGCATATAGATATTATCCTATATCACTGACAGTGCTGTACTTCAGGATAGATCTTGAAAGGTTCTTTTTGACAATGAATGTTACATCATTCTTCTTCTTCTTTTTTTTTTTTTTTTTCTTTTTTCAGAAGTAAGTCACCAAGTTCTTCTTCCTAGTCTGTCTTAGTCTGGAAGCTTTGCTGAAACTTGTCCACCATGAGTGACCTTGCTGGTATTTGAAATACTGGTGGTGTAGTTTCCAACATCATAACAATGCACAAACCACCACAGTTTGAGAAACTGATAGACAAGTGAAAGAATGCAAATCCTGGCATATGAAACATGCTCAGTACATGTTTATAAAATAGGCCAGAGCTCTCCAAAAGCAAAAAATAAAACTATCAGATGACCCAGCAATTCTGTTGTTGTTCTTGTTGTTAAGTGCCGTCGAGTCGTTTCCGACTCATAGCGACCCCATGCACAGCAGAACGAAACACTGCCCGATCCC
>NW_006921764.1:646041-651036 GCF_000298275.1 Orycteropus afer afer
GGCCTGCTACTCTGTGCTACGCCCGTGCTTACCTTGCTCCCGAAGACTTGGTCCCTCTCGGTAGGGTAACAAGGGAACGTGTTCAGTGCAGATCAGTGAGTAAGCACCCAGCAATTCTACTCCTAGTTATATACCCAGTGTTGGATCACCCATAAGCAATGTAAGCATGAGCTTACTTGTGTTTGTCTACTAATCTGTAGTGAACAATTTCACATTTTTTTCACCACATCTAAGGCATTGACTACTAACCAGAAGGATGGCAGTTCAAACCCCCCAGCCACTCCTCAGAAGGAAGGTTGGGCAATCTACTTCCATAGTGATACTGCCTCAGAAACCCAAGGAGGGGTCACTAATGAGTCGGGCCGTCTCGATGGCACATAACAACAACAACAACAAGATCTGTTTAGGTATGGCTGACATTTACCTCTCTCTGAACCTCACAACACCTTCATACAGAATCAAAGCCTCTTCTCAAATTTTACAATCCCTAACAGAGATGGAGTACCAGAAAGAAGGGAAGCATGGGCTTAGCTTATTGGGTAATCTGGCCCTGTAAGGACTTGAAAGCAGAGACTCAGAGATGTATACAGCAATTTACACATTAGCCAAAAGGTACAAATCATGCCTATAAACAGATGAATGGATAAATCAAATATGGTGCTTATTATGGAGAGTGGACTACTACTCAGCTAGTAGGAAAAATGAAGTCTTGTTACATGCTATAATATTGATGGAGCTGGAAGATATGTATAAGTGGTATAAACTCACTTATATAAAAATATAAGTAAGGGTAAATGTAGACAGAATAAAGTTTATTAGTAGTTACCAGGGGTTTAGAGGTTTAGGGTCATGGTTTTGCAGAACATCACAGTTAATTGGCCTAATCACCTGGTTAGTGCCTGTGTACTACCTCCTAGTGTGTTGCTTAGTGTCTGAAGTATTAAAGGTTTTCAACTGGCCATCCAAGGCACACCAGTTGGTTTCTATTCAACTCAAGCAATAGAGGAAGAAGGATAATTGAGAATAGGAGGAGGATATGGAATGTATGCCTCACTGCCTGCATGAATAACTGTCTCTTTTGCCATGAGACCAGAAAGTCTAGATGGTGCCTGGCTACCGTTACTGAATATTTTGATCAAAGATCAAAAGGGAGGAAATGCAGAACAGAATTTCCAATTCTCATGGACTCCAGATTTCCTGGACCCATGAAGGTTAGATGACTTCCTGAAATTATTGTCCTGAGATAATCTTTAAACCTCAAACCAAAAATATCCCCTGAAGTCTTCTTAAAACCAAACAATAGTTTAACTTCACTAGCAAAAATTTCTGCCTTGAGAATTATGCACTTTTAAGAACTACCTATTGTGGATCAAATTGATAATAGCAACTCAGGAAATTAGATAAAATCTTTCTGGGGCAGTGAATTTATGTTAATGGGGGAGGGATAACTCATAAAGAAGAGTAAGAATCACACAACTCAAAGAATATAATCAATGTAACTAAAAGGTACATTTGGACACTGTTGAATTGGCATATGGTTTGCTGTGTATATTCTCAACAACAAAAATGAAATAAAAGGTTATAGCATGCTCTACGTTGTTGTTGTTGTTGTTAGGTGCCGTTGAGTCATCTCCGACTCATAGCAACCCCGTGCACAGCAGAAGGAAACACCTCCTGGCCCTGCGCCAGCTCCATGATCCCTGCTATGCTTGAGTCTATCACCACAGCCACTTTTGTTTTCAATCCATCTTGTTGAGGGCCTTCTCCTCTTTTGTCAACCCTCTGCCTTACAAAGTATGACATCCTTCTTCAGTGAATGGTCCCTTCTGATAACATGACCAAAGTATGTAAGATGAAGTCTGGCCATTTTCACTTCCAAGGAGCATTCCAGCTGCCCTTCCTCCAGGACAGATTTGTTAGTTCTCTTAGCAGTCCATGGTACTTTCAGCATTGTTTGCCAGCAGCACAATTCAAAAGCATCAATTCTTCTTCGGTCTTCCTTATTCATTGTCCAGCTCTCACATGCATATGAGGCGACTGAAAATACCATGGCTTGTGTCAGGCTCTCATTAGTCCTCAAGGAGATATCTTTGCTCTTCACCACTTGAAAGAGGTCCTTTGCAGCAGACTTGCTCAGTGGTATATGTCATCTGATGTCCTGACTGCTGCTTCCATTGGTGTTGATTTTAGAACCAAGCAATGTGAAGTCTTTGACAACTTCAGTCTTTTCTCCATTTATTATGATGTTTGCTGCTTATTGGTCCAGTTGTGAGGATTTTTGTTTTCTTTATATTGAGATGTAATCCCTACTGCATACCATATTATTCAATCTTCATCAGTAAGTGCTTCAAGTCATCCTCACTTTGACCAAGCAAAGTTGTCTTGTCAGTGTATCTCAGGTTGTTAATGATTCTTCCTCCAGTCCCGATGCCACGTTATTCTTCATATAGTCCAGCTTCTCGGATTATTTGCTCAGCATATAGATTAAATAAGTATGTTGAAAGGATACAACTCTGACACACTCCCTTCTTGATTTTAAACCATACAGTGTTCCCTTATTCTGTTTGAAAGATAGCCTCCTGGTCTATGTATAGGTTCCTCATGAGTATAATTAAGTGTTCTGGAATTCTTATTCTTCTCAATGTTATCCACAATTTTATTATAATACACACAATCAATTGACTTTTCCATAGTAAATATCTTTCTGGTTTTCCTTATTTTGAGCCAAGATCCATCTGACATCACCAATGATATCCCTAATTCCATGTCCTCTTCTGAATACAGCTTGCATTTTTGGAAGTTCTTTGTCAATATATCGCTGCAACTGTTTTTGAATTATCTTCAATAAGATTTTATTTGTGTGTGATATTAATGATATTGTTTGATAATTTCCACATTCTGTGGGATCACTTTTCTTTGGAATGGGTACAAATATGGATCTCTTTCAGTCAGTTGGCCAGGTAGCTGTCTTCCAAATCTCTTGGCAGAGCTGAGTGAGTGCCTCCAGTGGAGAATCTGTTTGTTGAAACATCTCAATGGGTATTCCATCAATTCCTGGAGTCTTGTTCTTCACAATTGCTTCAGTGCACCTTTGACTTCTTCCTTCAGTACCATTGGTTCTTGAACATATGCCACCTCCTGAAATGGATGAAAATCAACCAGTTCTTTATTCCTGTATACAGGAGACCATGGTTGTAGCCACTGTATAAATCCATCTCGTTGAGGGCTTTCCCCTTTTTTTTTGATGACCCTCCACTTTACCAAGCATGATATCCTTCCCCAGAGAATGGTCCCTTCTGACAACATGACCCAAGTAGGTGAGAAAAAGTCTAGCCATTCTCACTTCCAAGGACCATTCTGTCTGCACTTATTCCAGGACAGACTTGTTGATTCTTTTAGCAGTCCATTTTACTGCTAAATATATCAATAATGATCTTTATGCCAACTTATGATTTAGGTTCTAGAATTGCCAGTGAGGTATAAAAAGGTAAAGTGATGGTTATATTATCAGGTATGTTTCATTTTAGGTAATGCCCTGTTCCAATAAGACTAGCTAGATTTCTACTGTCTAATAATGTATCTATATCTTTAGATGTAAGAAGTAATTAAGACAGTTATATATTCAATGTAACTGACTTTATAAACCAGTTCTAGATTAAATCAAGCCAGTTCTGAAAAATAGCCATTGATTCTAAGAGAGGCAGCATATTAAGATATTCTGGGTTGACATTCTAGCTATTTCATGTATTTGCCAATTGGGCAAATGCCTCTTTTCTTGCAAGTAAATCACTTTATCTTTTTATACCTCATTGATAATGCTAGAACCTAAATTATAAGTTGTTATAAAGATTATTATGAAGATATATTTAGCAGTACCATGGACTGCTAAAAGAACCAACAAATCTGTCCTGGAAAAGTGCAGCCAGAATGGCCCTTGGAAGTGTTGGAAGTGAGAATGGCCAGACTTAATCTCACCTACTTTGGTCATGTTGTCTGAAGAGACCATTCTCTGGAGAAGGATATTGTGCTTGGTAAAGTGGAGGGTCATCAATAAAAGGGGAAGGGGAGACTTCTGGTAAGATAGAGGAATAGGCAGAAAAGTGACACAGACCCTCTTCAACAAAGAAAAGAAAAAACAATTGACAGAGATACAGAAGATAATCCTGGAGCCCTGAGCTTTGAAAGGAACTATCCAGAAGAGGATTAGGCACCAACTAGTGGAAAAACCTGAACGAAAGCAGTGAGTACAGAAATGGTTGGAGCTGTGGATTGTCAGCTACTCTGATGGGACCAACAGCCTGAATATTTCCAAGTGGTGCTGGGACCTGAGAATTGACCTAAAGATGAGCCATGATCACCAAGGTCTGCTGGTGGCCTATGACTAGGAAGGGAAACAGCAAGGAGGGAGACAACCTGAGCTGTTGACTTTCTGCTGTCGGGAGGGTACAGCCGTTTTGATTCTTTACACGTGGCAGCCATTTTGGATATTTAAAGTGATCAAGGGTGCAGCCATTTTGAATATTTATAAGCAGTGGCCATTTTGGATATTTAAAGTGACTGAGGGCACAGCCATTTTGAATTTTTACAAGTGGCAACCATTTTAGATTTAAAGTGATAGCATTCTTGTTTGGATTCCAGGGACCTAAGAATAGGCTCTGTATGCCAAGGTCAGCAGGGACACACAAGAGGCTAACAACAGGAAAGCAGACAGGTGGTGAGTGTATAAGTGCTGTCAACTAGTGAATAGAGGAATACATCACAGTACCCTGCTTATGTAGATAACATACAAACAAAACAAAGAAAATGAAAATTGTGGGCAAATCACTCAAACATACAATCACCAATTAAATGTAAACACAAAAATGTCACAATGCCTCAGAGACAACAGAGTATCACACTCCACACAAAGAAGTAAGATAAAGCAGGAGAAACAAGGGACCAGGATACAGACCCAAAACACATCCCTGAGGAAGACACAGCATTGGAACTCCCTGA
>NW_006921764.1:656539-666746 GCF_000298275.1 Orycteropus afer afer
GAAGAATGCTGAAAGTACCATGGACTGCTAAAAGAACTAACAGATCTGTCCTGGAGGAAGTGCACCCAAATGCTCCTTGGAAGTGAGAATGGCCAGTCTTCGAGTCAGCTATTTTGGTCATGTTGTCAGAAGGGACCATTCCTTGGAGAAGGATGTCATGCTTGGTAGGGTGGAAGGTCAACGAAAGAGGGGAAGGCTTTCAACAAGATGGATTGACACAGTGGCTGTGATGATGGGCTCAAGTATAGCAGGGATCGTGGAGCTGGCAGCAGATTGGGCAGTGTTTCATTCAGCTGTGCATGGGGTCACTATGAGTTGGAAATGACTCGACGGCACCTAACAACAACAACAACATCACTACGCAATTATATTGCCCCATCTTTCTTCCGAGGAGTGGCTGGTGGGTTTGAACCGCCAGCTTCTAGGTTAGCAGTCAAATGCCTTAGGCACTACGCTACCAGAGCTCCTATACACACACACACACACACACCCTTTCTACCCTTAAATTGTTTGGAACAGTGCCTGGCATATATGTTTTGTACTATATAAATGTTTCCTATGATTATTAGACATGAAATGGTCCTCGTTGGTAATTTATCACTTTAATCACACACTCTCACTATCTCATATTACATATTTAAGGTTCAGAGAAATTAGATGCCTCACCTAGTTAGCAGATAAGTACATAATTACCGAGCAAGGTGTTAGATGCCTTGAGATTTTTCTTAGTAAATTCCACAAATAATTTCATGCCACAAGATTGACTCCTGCTATATAGGTCTTAAGCTGCATATGAAACCAAGGCAAATTCTTGATAGGCTGAGAGAGTGATTCATCACAGGTATTTAAATTAGAGATTTATTAAAAAGAAGTTAGCTTGAAAGCACCCTAAAGTGCCTAGAAAACTATTTTTACTACAATTTTACTTTATGTGGCTTGCTAATACACCTATACATTTCTTGAAGAATTTAGTCTGTATTAGTATGTGAAATAATATAATAGTTTGATTTTGTTTGCTTTTAAATTTTCTGTGGGTATCTCTAACTTTGAAGTTATTAATATTTTCTGAGGAAACAAAATTCGTAAACTTATAGTGATTCACCCAATTGGCTACAAGTCAGAATCCCCAGGAGGAAAGTTTTAAAAACCATTAAAATATTGAATCCCAACTAGTTAGTATGTTTGCAGGTGGGGCCCAGAATACCTATTTTTAAACTCTTACTCCCACCTCCCCCACCCCCCAATCCCCCTGATCTGCAGCCAAATTTGAACATTGTTGTACATCCCCAGCACCATCTGGTGGCAGATAAGTGATATACAGGCCCACATTTCTGGATAAATAACTTTTTGAACACCATAATTGGCCATTTTGATGAGGCTTCACAGATTTAAAAGCCATACTGTGATACTTATTCTATTAAATATTGCTGCAAAACAAACATAAAAATAGTTAAATCTGAGAGTTAGGTTTGGGAGTTTTCTGTGTATTTAATTTATTGATAACGTTTCAGTTTCACTCTAGCAGAAAATTGTGTTAGCAGGATCACTTGACAACACACATCCTTCTCATATAGAGGTGAATTTTGGTCAGAATCCATCTCCATTTCATTTTCTGAATTGCACTTTGTGCATCTGAATTGTCTTTGCGCACAGTAATAATTTTAAATGGCAATTAGTTATGAAGAACATTGCCTTCTGTATAGACTAACACATACAGTTAGTGATTTTTAAAGTACAGTCATGCACCACCTAATGTCTATTAGGGCAACATCTGACCACATATATGTTCATGGTCCCATAAGATTATAATAGAATTCAGAAATCCCAGTTGGAGAACAGGACATAGCAAAGGCAACAGCTTCCCCCATGCAACATTTGTATCTCCTCTCTTGTTTACAAAGTGATTGTGCTGCCAGGCATATAATGGTACAATCCATATATAACCTATAATACATATGTCTTGATAGTCATAATAAATGTCTACATTTCTGGCTTATCTATGTACTGTACTGTATACCCATTCCTCACTTATCAACATGGTTAGGTTCCAAAGAGCAGATTGTTATGTGAAAGTCAGAATTATGTGAAAATGAAGGATAACCACATCAGATCACAAAATGGAAGATGATTACATCATTACATAACTGCTAAACTACTGAGAACTACGCATAACTTTAACTATCACAGCCAGTGTTACAAAGTGCATTAATGCTAGACATACTTTTATGTCTACACAAAATAGTTAGATGGTAGATTTTTTACTATTGTTGTAACTGTGAAATGTTGGATAGTGAAATAGTCAATAAGTGAGGAGTAGACGTACTTTCTCGCAAAAAAGTTGACCATATAACAACATATATTTTGACTTGTAGGCAGCAGCACCCAATCTTGTATGTTGCGTATTTCTTGAGTGTTGTAGTGTTATCTCTGTTTAATTTTCTTTCAAAAATGTTACCATGAAGTACATCATGGCTACCAGATGCAGCAAAACTGGTCCTGGTGATAGTAGCAGCAAGGGGCAAAGAAGAAGCATCAGTTTGGAGGTGAAACAAAGGTTATTAAAAAACACGAAGGTGGAAAATCAGTGAATGCTATTGCTCATGATTTAGGCATGTCATACTCGACAGTCACAACGATCCTCAAAAACAAAGAAGTTCTTCAAGCTGTTAAAGGATCAGCTCCAATGAAAGCTACAAGGCTAGCAAAAATGCAAGAGAGACATATATCAGATATGGAGAAATCGCTAGTGACGTGGGTTGAGAACCAAACACAACAGTGAATTCCTCTCCTTATGTTGATGATCACTGCTAAGGCATGAAGCTTATTCAAAATGCTTAAAGAAAAAAACAAGACCAGACTACAGTGAAGTATTTGCACAACATCCAAATCATATAACATCCTATTTCACAAAATATATCATGGACGTTAAGCAGCACATACTCTAACATATTTCTTGGCTGAACAGTGTTTGGTTTTCTAAGGATTACTGTATTTTTTAGGCAAATAACACAAATGTTATATGTTTTTGCAAACTGTGTGACCCCTTTGCATGTAAGTTTCCTATACACACTATTGCATGTTATATGTTTGTGCATGATATCTACATGGGCATGTCACAAGTGGAAAATATAGTATTCTTCCTGGCTGCCTTTTGTTACTTGTCTAGCATTCCCACTTTCTGGATTTTCTCAAACCACAGTCAGATTTTTGACTGTCCAGCTGCCATTTGCTGTTCCTTTCTGTTGCTACTTTTTCCTTGTTCCTGTAAGTGTGCCAATTTCTCATTTCTATATTATTTTTTTTCTCCCCTTGCTTCTGCCCTTTTCAGTTTGTTTCTTCTTGAGCTTTCTTTGTTTAATAAATCTTTCCACAGGAGTCCAAGTGCAAAACAAACCATCTGTTTATTACTTAGAGAAGGGTTAGTAACCCAAATACCTCCAGAGACCAGATGAACACAGAAATAAGTGAAGCGAGCAGGTGGAGGCTGGGACAAAGAGGCAGTAACAGTTCACCCAGCTGAGTATGGTCTTGCTGGTGCATGAGCCCAGGGTTGCCAGGCCATGTAGTATTTCAACAGAAGACAGTAACTCAAATTTTTAAGTGGGATATCCTGTTTTTTAAATACTGGCATCTAATTCAATGTTTATTTATTTTAAAGTCCATGAAGGAAAATAAAATATATTAATGGACATGAACTCGCTTACAGTGACTCTTCACAACTTCCTTCTTATTGAAATATTATGCCTTTTCTGTTCTTATCTCTAGCTCTGTTTCTGGAGATTGGATATTATGGTTGCTTGAGTTCAGCTTACCTCTGATAAGGAGGGACCCCAAGACAGTAAGTGTGCAGGTGTTCCCTGGGTCAAATTCAGGCTAGTTTACACCGTGCTCAAGACTGGGTGGAGGTGGGGGTTTTCTGTGGGCACCTTCTTTTCCTTGGATTCCTATCTCCATGCTGAGAGACATTTCCATGCTGTGGATCATCCTTTCCTCTCTGCTTCTTTGCTCATTCCTTCTCAGAGGTGGAGTGAATCATGTAAATGGAGATTTGGAAGCAAGACTTGTAGCTGAGTGCCTATCCATCTTTTTCCTTCCTGAGCCAGGAAGTACCCATTCTTCTCCACTCTTCAATGGTATGAAGGGGAAAACCTGCAATGGACTGTGCTCTCCATCATTAGTGGTCTTCATAGTACCCAGCTTCAGAAGGAGCAAGCCCATGACTGCTGCACACCTAAACGATGGTTTCCAGGAGGCAATAAAGCTCATGGACACCCTTGGTGCTGCAAATAGTTACCATGTTTGGTTGCTAACCAAAAGGTTGTCAGTTTCCATCCACCCTTGCCTCAAAAGAAAAGCTTGACAATCTACTCCCTAAAAATCAACCATTGAATGTTCTGTCAGGCAGAGTTCTACTGTGGGTCATGTAGGATGACCACCAGGTGGAATCAACTAGATGGCAGTTGTTAATGAAGCTGCCATTCTGATCTCCATCTGCCTGACGGTTCTATTTATTAGTGGTTCAAAGCTGGCAGCAAATGGGATGTGATTTCCAACCTCAAACACTAACTTTTAGATTCCTTGAAATTAGATCCATTCTAATCTTAAGTCAGTTCTAGAACTAAACTCTCTTTCTGTGCTTCTATGGAGTGTTGTAAGTTTTTCACATAGGATCCTAGTCCCAGCCTTTCTCCAGTCTCCCAAGGATGGGCCAATTTGATTATATCCTAGAGTGGGATACCAGAGTTTTATTTTGCCATCAGGGCTTACAATCAGTATTTATTCCTAAACTGCCCTTCCAGACTCTTTTCTACTTGGCTACCATGCTTGGGCTTGTGTTCTCTGATTTTTCTGTAATTTTTAGTTTGTTATTTTTTTCCTCCCAGTAAGTTCATAGATTTGAGTTATTACACTTTATCTCTGCTGAGGTTGGGGCAAAAAGTGAAGCCAATGCTTTCCTCTTCTCATTTGCATCAGAAACATTTATTTTCTTTCCAACCTTTTAATCATGTTTGTATTCAGGAAGGAAGGAGAGGAAAGGGAGGCCTAGTGCGTAATGCACCTCAGATCTTCATTATATAATCAAAGTCAAGTTCCATCCAGTTGGATTATTAGCCCACCAGGGCTTCAGCAATGAAGAGAAAAATAGAATATAGGACTTTATGAAGAAGACCATAAGTTTGGGACTGTATGGAAAAATAATATTTTTATGTTGTGATTTACCAAGGCTCAACAAGTGGCATTCATCACTGCCAGCTAAAAATGAAGTCCATATTAACTCTTAGGATAGGAGTATTTTACTCAGATTTATAATTTTGACCCTTTTGTGGGAGAGGCTCTTCCCAGGAATGTGGAAGAGATTCTCCCAGACTCTCTCCTCATCTCCTGCCCTCCAGCCAGCCCTTCCATTATAAAGTATGGAATCCCTATTCGATGAAAGATACCCTGTTCTGGTTACCTAGTGCCGCTCTGACAAGAATATACCACAAATGGAATGGCCTTAACAAACAAGAGTTTATTATTACTATTTGGAGGCTTTAAGCCTATGTTCAAAGTGATAAGTTCTAGGGGCTGGGTGAAAGCCCCTCAACCTTGGGCTGCAGCTCTGCCTCTTGCTTCTGGCCCACTGGAGCTAGAGGTTTTTCTTCAGTCAGGCAGCCACTGGCTACTGAGGCTAACAAGCCCAAGGTTGACAAAATAAAATGGCACAGTTCCAATGTTACCAAACCAAATGGTGGGCCATTAATTCAAGTCCATTGAAAATTCCACGGTTAGCAGAGCATGGCAGGCTACTGAATGATGACATGACTACACGCAGGGTCCAAGTGTGCTATAAGCTAGAGACTATCCCAAGGCTTCTCCTTATATACAGGAAGCTGACCACATCCCAAAGGCAGCTACTCAGCTGCTTGTGGTAGATCCCACCATGGAGTTGATTACAAATCTCATCATGGGGAATAACTACCACCAGCTTCCCAGCCAATCAACCAGGCCCAGCCAAGTTGACATACTAATTTAACTACTGCATACCCCTATCTTTGCCTCAACTGCTTAATTAAAATGAGTTATTATTTAATGAGTACAAAGTTTCTTTTTGGGGTGACAGAAAAGATCTTGATGATGTTTGTACAACATTGCAAAGAACTAATGCTGCTGAATTGTACATTTAAAAACAGTAAAAATGACAAATTTATGGTATAGATAGATAGATACAGATATCTATCTATCTATCTATCTATGTATCTATGTATCTATGTATCTATCTATCTATCTATATTTGTTCTGGTTACCTAGTGCCACTCTGACAGGAATATACCAGAAATGGGATGGCTTAAACAAACAGGAGTTTATTCTCTTATGGTTTGGAGGCTTTAAGTCCAAGTATAAAGTGCCAGGCTCTAGGGGCTGGGTAAAAGACCCTCAACCTTGGGGTCCAGCTCTGCCTCCTGCTCCCAACCCACTGGAGCTAGAGGCATTTCTTCACTCAGACAGCTGCTGGCTGCTGAGGCTGGCAAGCCCAAGGTTGATAAGTAAAAAGGCACAGTCCCGATGTTACCAAACCATGTGGCAGGCCATTAACTTAAGTCCATTGTAAGTCCCAAGGTTGGCAGAGCATGGCAGGCTGCTGAAAAACGACATGGCTACATGCAGGGTCCAAGTATGCCATAGACTAGAGACCATTCTCAAAGCTTCTCCTTCTATACAGGAAGCAGACCACATCCCAAAGGCAGCTGCTCAGCTGCTTGTGGTAGATCCCACCTTGGAGCTGATTGCCAGTCTCATCATGGGGAATAACTACCACCAGCTGCCCAGCCACTCAACCAGCCCTATCCAAGCTGACAAAAACCATAACCATCACAATACCTTTACCAAAATCATATTTTTAAAAAAGACAAACTAATGAGACTTTTCTATGACCTTGTTTTCTTAGACACAGCCTTCATTGAAGGCTGCCCTTGGGACTGCCTATTGTTTAGGAAGAAAGATCAGCCTACCGTTACTCCCACTGGGACTCCTAGATCTTTGTTTTGCCACCTCCACTCAACAAAATTCATCCTCTTGAATATGGATTCAATCTTTTGGAGGGGTACCATCCACCTGGAATACGCCAGTCTTGCCCAGGGAACTCACCATACAAGTGCCTTATTTATCCTGTTCCCTGCCAGTGCCTCCTTAATAGCAACATATGTTGATGGCCCCTAAATGCTTCCTTCATTCTTTTTCAACTCTAATGACCCGAACTTAATCTGGGCACTTGCTCTATCTGCTATCCCCGCCCCCTCTTTCTTCATCTAGTTCTCTTTCCCTAACTTTTAATCACCCTCTGTTCTTCAGATCATCAGACATTCTCAGCCTCTGATACCTTGATTTCTTCATAGTGTTTAGAACTAGGGACCAACTTCAGTCTTAAAGTTATCTTTTGCTTGATACTTCCATGCCCTGCTCCTTTTCCTTACCCTTTGATTAGCCATCAGAGTCTCTTCTTCCTCATCATCATATTTATTCAATAACAAATGTTTGTTGCTATTTCCTGCACGCCCGACATTGTGTGAATTGATAGAAGTTTAATGATACTCTCTTTGTCACTCTCTGTCCTCATTTGTATGATGTTCTCCTTTGTAATCATGGCTTTGACTAGCACACATATGCATTTGACTTCTTAATTGAAAGCATTAATTCCCAACTTGTTTTGTTTCCAAATTCTGCTTTTCCTCTGACTCCTCACTCAGTATCTCAAACTCTGAAGTCTTTCAAAAGCTTTTTTTTTTACTTTCCTGTTTCTAGTAATCCCATTGCCACCAACCCAATCACCAACATATCATAGTTCTTTCCCTTACAAAGCTAATCCATATCCCTCCATGATCACCTGTTCTAGCTTCTCTGCTGCATTCCTGGTTCTGATGCTCTGGTTCAGTCTTTCACGTCTCTTGCCTTGACTATTATGCTGATCCTCCAAATGGTTCTACCATTCAGTATACATCCCAATGAATCTTCCTAAAGAATATCCCTGCTTAAATTATTACTGACTTCCTGTTTCCTGTCAAATTAAATGCAAGCACTTTACATATCGTTCTAGATTCTTATTGAATACCATTTCACTTAGTCCATTTCCCTGAAAACCGACTAACTGTTTCTGAAATGAGTGAAGCCTCTGAGCTCTTGCTGTTTACAACATCTGAAATTCTTTCTCAGTCCTCCTTCAGAAATTCTATCCAACAATTTTCTTTTGTGAGTAACCTCCTACACAAGTTTTATCTGATCCGGCTAATCAGTCATCATATCCTCCTCTGAATACCCAAAATGCTTTGCTTCCTTCTGTCTCTTATTTTTATGAATTATGCTAGAACCACTCTTATTATTCCCAGTACCTTATGAGAGGCAGGATAGGGTAGGAAAAAAATGAGGCAAGAGAGTCAGACTGGCTTTATTTCTAATCGCAACGCTGCCGTTATTGGCTTTGTGATCTTTGGTAAGTTACTCAATGACTTTGTCTTTTTCTGAATATTAAGGATAATTATGCCTACTTTTAGAGGTTCAGAGGCATTCTGGTGGCTCAATTGTTAAGGCTTTCAGCTGTTAACCAAAAAGTCAGCAGTTCAAACTCACCAGCCATGCCATGGAGTAAAGATGAGGCAGTCTGCTTTCATAGAGATTTATAGCCTTGGGAACTCTGTGGAATAGTTCTACTCTGTCCTGTAGGGTTGCTACGAGTCAGAATCAACTCGATGACAGTGCTTTGTGTGTGTGTGTTTTTTAGAGGTTCATAGTTTTTGTTAAATAATAGTCACCAATACAAGGAAGTTATTATTATTAGAAACTTGAGAAAAGAGTCAGTTATTGATCTTTGCATCCCTACCTCCACCCTATACTTAGTGCACTGCACAATGGATGTGATGATTAATATTTGTTGAACAAATAAATGAACCAGCAAACAAATGGTCCAAAGATACTTCTTGTTGAAGAATTGTTTTGCTTAATTTAAAAAAAAAAAAAAAGCCATTGTATTAGAAACTGAGCATCATACAAATTAAGAATTAGTCCTGGGATATGAGACCAACATAAAAATAATTGATGAACAATATAAAAGGGTATATACTTAATCATTAAACTGAAAGGCATAAACTCTAAGTATTTGTAATGAAAATGATTGCTTACAGAATCAAGAATAGCATCATGGTAGAAGTGGGATTTCAAGGTGGGCTCTTTTCTTAAATAAATATTATTCCTAAATGCATGTGTGCATATAAATATACATACATATACACACACATACATATATATATGTATGTATATTTATATGCACACATATTTATGTATGTGTGTACACACACACACATAGTTACTGGTTAACATTTTGAAATCGCTCCAGATTACTAGAGTTAATGAGACAGCTCAGACAATAGGATCAGGCTATTAATGCAGCATACAATAAATGTGTGTTGCAAGAAAGAAGTTTCCAGGGAACAAGAATTGCTATGGTAACCTGATATATCATTAAAAATTTAATGAATAAATATCATCATGGTCTCAGATTCATCTCACAGAACAACTTCAAGACTAGGTAACTAAGTAGTTCTCCTGCTGATTGCTCAATGTTTTGTAAGCTAAAATCAGGGTGATTGTCCATTAGCAAAAAAGTAGTAATATTCAAATAATTCAGGACTCCATAGGTGCATAAAAACTCCTTCAGAATAGCCTTTTTGATTTAAATCACTGCTGCTTTCCTCAAAATATTAATTTTAGCTGTAAGAAATAGTCATAATAGTAGACCTGATTATACGCTTTTCAAAAGAAATAATATTTTGCCAACTCTTAAGAATACATTAGACACTGTAGTATTAGAGTATTCAGTATCATATGAGGAAGGCTATCTTTTTCTTAGAGCTCATTTCTGATATTATAAGATCTGTCCTTCCCACTCTAACTTTCCTCTTCTCCCTTCCTCGTCTTAAAAACTCACTCACTTCCTAAAATGTTCTTGCTGTTTGTTTAATTATTTACCTCATTGTATCTGTCTCTGAATAAATGAGTCAGCTACTCAGACACTCCAAGTGTCAAATAAAATTCAGGCTTTAATATTGGGCAGCAGACATAGAAGCCATATCCTGGGAAAGGCGGATAGAAGAAACACTACACACAAAACAAAGGTCAATTACAAAAGACTAGATTGTAGTCACTTCTTGGCCACAGCCAGCTACCCAGAGGGAGT
>NW_006921764.1:668006-674722 GCF_000298275.1 Orycteropus afer afer
CCAGCCTTCTGGTTTAGCAGTAAAGTGCCTTAGGCTAGGTTCTCATAGTACCTGTATTTTTTTCCATAACATTTGTCATAGTGGCCTCTGTATAACATTTGGCTCATGGAAGTTCATGATGGCAATTACTATGTCTATTTGTGTTCACCATTGTATTTCCAATTCTGGCTTATAGTTGGGTCTCAAATATTTACTGATTAAATAAATGAATAGTTTGTGTTCTGTAGATCACACTAAAGGAGGTTTGACTTAGATGCTTGTGTACAGGATATATTATGTTTCTTGTTTGCAGTGGCACAGTGTGTTGGCAATTAGTGTAATGTGTTTTCACAGTCTATAGCCATGCCATTAATGCCTGTTGAAAAATGAAACATCATATAACTCTCATTTCTGTTGGTATGTCTTGTAACTCACATCACACAATTACAATATTACCATCCTTGTCAGCATGTGTTGCTTGTAGTATAATGTACACAGTTGTTGATGCAACTAGAAATTTTCTATAGAGAAGAATGCTAGGCCTTAATGGGTCTGATGTACTGAATGATTCTCAACATAAATGCAGCTGAAAAAATGGTAACAAGCAGAAATTCTTTGAAGGTTAATGAACTCTTTATGATCTGAGGCCATGGTAGTATTTAGCAGGAAAGCCTTGATACTAGGGACCCTATGGGCATAGGAAATGGGGGGTGAGTCTATTTGCCCTCTTTTGTATAATATTTTGAAATTTCAGAGAAATACTAAAACTAAAATGAACAAAATTGGTATCTGTCCTCAAGAATCTAATAACCTAGTTGGAAAATGAACCATATAAACATAAAATAAAGCTAGGTTTCTAACAATATTGTAAAACACACACATAATGCATTCCTCTGCAGTGATAAGTATAAGGAAGAACTAAATGTTTCCCAGTGTTCAAGGCCCTCCGCATCTGTATACGGCCCTTCTCTGTGTTTCTACCCCACTCCACACACCCTTCCTTGACCTTATCCTCTACTGCTTTCTCCCTATCTCATCCGACTTACCCCATCTCAGCTGCAACAACTGACTCACTGTTCCTGCCTCAGGATTTTTGTGCTTGCTGGAGTTCCTCCCCCCGGGAAGTTTTCCCTAGATAACCACAGGCTGGCTCCCTCATATCCTTCAAGACTTGACTCTGTCACCTCAGTGAGGCCTACCGTGGCTGTTTAAAACTCTCACACCAGCCCAATCTCACAGCCCACTTCCTCATTCTTTATTTTTCCCCAGAGCATTGGTCACCATCTAACAATATTATGTGATTTGCTTAGTATATTTATTTTTTTCCTTCTCCCACTAGAATGTAAGTTCCCTGAAAACAGAGATTTTTTTTTTCTTCTCTGCTGTGTACTCATTGGTAGAACATTTGTCACGTAGTAGGAGCTCAATAAATACTTGAGTAAATGACTGAAAGCATTGTATGAAAGAGAAAGTATGGAAGTTTTGCAGTGAAAAGGCCCCATCTCCACCCTTTGCTGTCTGTATAAGCCCAGCATGGCAATGAACATCTGTGAACCTCATCTGTAAATGAAGATTATCACCTTTCATTAATGTCTACAATTATTTATTTACTTACTTTTTCTCCTTATACCAGTAACACAGTCTTCATTAATGTGGCTTTATAGTAAGTCTTGCTCGGAAGGAAGATGGGACAATCTACTTCCATAGTGATATTGCCTTGGAAACCCAAGGAGGGGTTGCTATGAGTGGGTCCGACCCGATGGAACATAACAACAGCAACATAGTAAGTCTTGAGTCATGGAGATTTAGTCCTTCAACTTTATTCTTCATTTGCAAGATTGTTTTGTGTATTCTACCTTTTTCACATTTCCATATACATTTTAGAATTAACTTCTCAATTTCTATGGGGAAAGGGGACCTGCAGAGGTTATTCTGGGACTGCACTGAATCTTTAGATCATTTTGAGGGGACTGACATCTAAATTGAGTTTCCAATTCTTGAACATGGTATATCTCTCCATTTATTTAGATTTCCTTTAATTTCTCTGTACAATGTGTTTTAGTTCCAATCTTGAGGTTAGTTTTTTATTTTCCAATTATTTGCTGCTACTATATAAAAATGCAAATGGCTTTTGTGTATTGATGTTGGGTCCTGAGACATTGCTGAACTTATTGGTTCTACAATTTTTTGTTGATTTCTTAAGATATTCTATGTAAATAATTGTCTGTGAATAAGAACAATTTTCTTTCTTTTACATCTTTATGCCTTTCATTTTTCTGCCCATTATGCCACCTAGTACATCTCCAGTATGATGTTGAACAGAACAGATGAGAGCAGCTATCCCTGACTTGTTGCTGTACAATTGTTCTTGAAAGCTCTGCCTCTTCCTGAATTGTAGAAGTGAGCTTAGCAGTCACTCCCATTTTTAAAACATGTGGCTCTGTGGGAAGGCACATAACTTGTAAGTACTAATCATTGTTGATATTATCAGAGAGGTTTTTCTGCAAGGATAGGTTTTGACTAATCTCTGGGTGGTGCAAACAGCCAATATGCTCAGCTGCTAACTGATATGTGAGGAGTTCGAGGCCAGCCAGAGGCACCTCAAAAGAAAGCCCTGCCAATCTGCTTCTGAAAAATCAGCCATTGAAAGTCCTGTGGAGCACAATACTACACTGACCCACATGGGGTCACCAAGAGCTGGAACTGACTCAATGACCACTGTCTGTTTTTGAGTTGATAGAGATTTGAAAGAGACATTAGCAGAATCTACAAAAGCAAATAAATTATGATGGGGATTGATTGACATAATGAATATTAAGTGCAAGAATACAGCTAACCTGTAGTAGGGACTTGGTGTAATGTTTGGTTCTTATACTTAAGCACACAGCCTGCTCTGGACAAAAAAAAAAAAAGAGAGAGAGAGAGAGAGTGAGTGTCAGAGCAGGGTAAGAATCTCTTAGCCATCTGGAAGGGAGTGAGGCAAAGGAGTAGATGTAGAAAACCAAACAATCCTAAGGTCATGGCATGACCAAATGTTATTCTCTGAAGCTCGTGTAGGCTATTTGGAATTGTGAAAATTGAGTCACAAAGGCTGGGAGATGTTAAGTAGCTTTCTTAGTATTGGAAAATTTCTTTGTCTTGATCTGGGTGGAGGTTACATTGATGAATACATGGTGAAGCATGCTAATTCACGAAGCTATACACTTTACAGTATTTTAGTGAAAATTCATTGAGCTATGTACTTTACCATATGGAAGTTATACCTGAATCAAAAGTAAAATTATGTCTCTCCCTGTGTGTGTGTGTGTAGTACCAAGGAAATTTACTTAGCAATGATGAATGGATGATATGGATAGCTACAGAGTACATAGAAAGGGTAAGATCAAGTGAAATTTATCACTGATGACTGACATAGAGAACTGGGACTTAAAAGCCGGAAGAAGTGGTACTACTGCTTGTGCTGAGGAAAGGGGAAAGGATGCTTACTGGGCTGTGGAGGGAGGTAAAGGAGGCATGAGTGAGCTTTGTTGGGGCCATTTGGTGCTGGGTGCCCATGTTGTGAACTGTGAAGAAACCTCAAGTAAGGAGTTCTCTTTGAGTTAAATGTAAAGGACAAGTGATAGTGTCATAGCCCTTGGGATTTTCTGCTTTGGGCCATGGTGAGTTACAAAATCTCCTTGTGGAAGTTGCAGATAATTTTTAACATCACAGAAGAATGTGGGAGAGCTCTAGAAATTCTGGTTTTCACAAGTAAACCTCCAGTACATTTATCTCTAAGGAAACTTTTATGAACATTTTAAGACTAATTTTATTGCACAGAATCATGGAATGGCAGAACTGATAAGAATCTCTGATTCAGTGCCCTCATTTTCTGGAAAATAAGCCTCAGGAAGGTATGGAGTGGTTATGGAGACACGGTTAGTTGATATAAAGGTAAAAGAAAACTTGGATTTCTGTAGCAACTTGCTTCTCAGGCCTCTTCTGCCCTCCCTCCCTCCCTCCCTTTCCCTCTTTTTTTTTTTTTTTTGTCCAAATTAGGAAGGTATTTAGCAATCCCTTTAATAACAAGATGATAATTACTTTTTAGATATTAAGAAATTGTATTTATTTCAGTTCACCATAGTCAATAAATTATTATTGGAATCAAATAATTTAATACATTGAAGTTTATTCTGAAACCCGTTGTATAATTGGAACTGTGAAGTAACACAGCTTATTTGTTTTCTGTGTAGGCACTTTCTTTAAAATGTGTAATAAGATTGTTTTAGGGTCAATAGCACCTTCACACAAGGAAAGCGGAAACATTAATATTATAATCCTAGGTAAGCTGTTCAAACATATACGACAGCGTATTTCATTTCTTTAATTCACACTAATTTGTTAGGAAAATTACTCCTGTTCACAGCATGGGTTCTTACTTCTGGGTTGGTAAACCTAAAACAAAAAGAAATGACATGAAAACATTGAGAGAAAAGTCAACAATTAAAATCTTCAAATTTAACCCAGTCTCAATTAAATACCCAAGGAAATGAGTCCGTTTTAAGATGGATCTTAGAACATTTTCAATTAAAGTAAGTAAATTCATTTTCATCTTGGTTATATCTAAGATACAATTAGAATCTTAAAAATGATTTTTAAATTAGACATTATGACTAAAATTTAATATATCACCATGCACTCTATTAAAGCTCATACCTTTCCTTTTTATTTTGAATATCAAAGTGTAGATGTAGTTTATTATCACCTTTCCATAAAATAAATAGATTAAGTAAAAGACTTAAAATATTTTTTTTAAATCCCTATAAATTCATCTGGGGAAAGAATTTGAAAATACTTGTGCTTTCAGCTCATTATAGATTTCTACCCCTAAATGGACTTTTTATCCCTTGTCCTGTTCCCACTTGTGAATGTTTTCTGACCTCCAAATCAAGAATGAGAGGAAAAACGGGAATGTAGAGATGTGCTTTCTCTTTGATCCATTCTCTGATCATAAAGGAAACTGGGAATATGGAAATGCATTTTCTCTTTGATGCAGGTTTTGATCAGCATATTTATAAGCAGTGCAGGGAGTTCTTGCAGAGTCATGGAGGTGGCAGAATCTCCCACCCTGTGCTTATTGGGTTCCAATGTATCTGTCATGATTACAATAAATGCAGAGATGCTTAGCTCTCATGGTGAGGTTAAATTGGATAGTCAACAAATATTTCTTGAGCATCCACAGGGCTCATATCTTTGAACCACATCTTAGGCATGAACCGTAACCTTTCAAAACTTAGCTGTATGGGTAGGAGATTTAAGCTGGTCAAGAGCTTCATGCTGGCAAACAGTGCCTCATTTAGCCTCAATCCAGGAACTGGCACTAAATCTGATACAAGTCATTCTTGATGTAATGGTACTCATAAAGTTGTATGGGAGGCCCACATCTCTGCTATCTCCTGTTCCTGGTATCAGTATCGCATTATCTTTTTGGAGTTCTTTAATTCCCAACATTGAATGGAAATCTTACTCTATTAGTGATCTTAATTGTGGCCCTAGAAACTCAAAGTAGGCCATATGTCAGTGACATAATGGGTTTCTAGCTGGATTTAGGGTCTCCATCACTTCTTCCTTTTCCTTCTTTTATTAATTTCTATGGTTGTCCCCGCCCCCCACCCCCTTCCCCCCAAAAAAAGCAGAGCTCAAAATGCTTATCCAGCTCTGCTGTTATGAGTATTAACTCTCACATCCAGAGAGGTCAGGAATCCTCCTGTGGCCCTGTTGCCATGATGGCTGGGTCTGGGCTGCTTAATTGCAGAGCTTTCTCTCCTTGTTCTTATAGTGTAAATATTCAATCAAAGGCAGTGGGATGTGGAGCAGTGGTTCCCACACCTCCATGATGATCAGAATCACTTAGCGATCTTTCTTTAGAGAGGGAAAAATAGTCCCTGGGCCACATCTCTGGAAATTCTGATTGCAATAGGTCTTAGATGAATTCTGATGGTGGTCAGATTTGAAAGGCACTTCTTCCCTGTAAAGGCTGCTGCTTAAAGGGTGGTCTACAGAGCAGCAGCACTGGCCTCATCTGGAGGCTCATTAGAAATGCAGAATCCCAGGCCCCACCTCAGATTTATTTGACCGATCAGAATCTGCATTTCATCCTGCCCTTCATGCACATGCATGTGAAAGCTTGAGAAGTTCTGCTGTGAAGAGCTCTGACTCTGAAGCAAAATATCTAAGTTTTGTTCTCAAATTTGCTCTTAGCAAAAATGGGAAATAGGATATGTGCTTTAAACTCTCTCCACTCATTTCCTCATAGAGAAGAGAGGAGGTTGGTTTAAAGGATGTCATATTTTCTAGGATCCTCATTACTAACTTTATAGAGATCTTTTAGCCACATATGTTGTTGTTGTTGTTGTGTGCCGACGAGTCGGACCTGACTCGTAGCGACCCCTCCTTGGGTTTCCGAGACAATATCACTATGGAAGTAGATTGCCCCATCTTCCTTCCAAGGAGTGGCTGGTGGGTTCGAACCACCAGCCTTCTGGCTAGCAGTCAAGTGCCTTAGGCACTATGCTATAGTCACATAAGAGAATAAAAAGATAATTAAGAGAAATTAAAATGTCAGAGTGTATTTGTGTAGTATATGTATATATCTGTGGCATGTGTGTGACTTGTGTATGTGTGCATGTAGTATGTACATGTGTATGCATATGGAATGTAGCATTCATGTATGTGTGTGGTATATGTGTGTATGTATT
>NW_006921764.1:674967-676426 GCF_000298275.1 Orycteropus afer afer
TCGACGGCACATAACAACAACATCAATATGTATTTCTGTGCATATGTATATAGTGTGCATGTACGTGGTATATGTAGTAAGTGTTTTATGTAGTGTGTGTGTGTGTGTGTGTGTATGCATGTGTTTTTTGGGTATCTATGGGTGTTAAGAAAAATATAATTCCATTTCCCACTATAGCAGCAAACTGTAAATGAGAAGCAGCTCATGGGAGCTGCTGCCCTGAATTCCCCTCACTGGCATCCCCATGTCCACCTGGGATTAGAGCAGTCAGGACTGTGGTAGAGAAATAGCTCCTGAGATGTCCCATTCCCTGGCCTTGAGGTCAACCCAGCCCAGGCTGATTATGCTCAGCATCATCTGAAAAACACAAATCCTTCCATTTTGCTGACTTTTACTTCCTAACCATAAGTGAATAGAGGACCAAGACAAATGATCTTTGATAGACTACTGGCAAGGTTTATTTCCACTAAAAATAAAACCCACCGTAATTTCTGTTTAATGGTCCAGCTGACCTGATCAAGGCCTCCAAATCTAGCAGGGCCCCAATCCTCACACTTTCAAGAAGACTAAACTGCCATTTACTTTCTTTACTAGGCAGTTGGCCAGATTCCCCCTGGTCCTGGTTTTATTATCAGCTGTATTTGTGAGGTGTGGTCCATGCATAATCCAAAAAAGTTAGCTACAGGCTGAACAACCGTGATTTACAGCAAAACACCGTGGATGGACTAACTTCTCCACATAGTGGGCTGGCTCCAAGAAAGGCAGAAAAATAAAGCTCGAGCAACTTCCATTCTCACAGAACTTGAGGAGTCATAGATAATTGGTAATACCAGGTAGGGGAAATTTGAACATTGAGAGCTTAATTCTGTAAGCCTACACAATTGCAGTGAGCAGCTTAAATAATGGAATAAAGTATATTCATATTATTTTTGTCAGGGACACTTGCTTTTGTGAACTTAAATACAGTTCAAGGTAACCTTGACAATTTAGAGAAGTGGATGCATGCAAACAATGAGAGGTTTCATAGGAAAATTCTAGTAGGATAATTCAAAATTTGTAATTTTGATGGACTTGATTTTGCAAAAGAGCTACAACTAGGTATTTGAGGCATGGTGGGGTGGGTATTCTACATTCAGTAGAATGTGAAGGTATCCTAATGGATTAATATGTGCAAATATAATTAATTAATTAACATAGGGGTTTTCAAACTTTTTTGACATGACTCTTCATAAAGAATAATTTTACACTGTGACCTAGTCTAGGTATACACACACACACAGTGACCTAGTCTAGGTACATACACACACACACAGTGACCTAGTCTAGGTATACACACACACACAGTGACCTAGTACAGGTATACACACACACACGTATAAATGTGAAAATGTTTGACAAAGCAAACCTTCTATTTACTGCATGTGAGACTCTTTCTATTTATCTTTTTTTTTTTTTCTTT
>NW_006921764.1:676685-684934 GCF_000298275.1 Orycteropus afer afer
TTTTTTTTTTTTTTTTAATGAATTGCAACATATAAAAAATGACAGGACTATCACTCTGTATCAGTGGTTCTCAATGGACATCAGGGAGTGGGGAAGATTTGACACCTTTGGGAGCTATTTCTGGTTTTCATAATTCCAGGAGTGTGCTCCTGGGTAGAAGCCAGTGATGCTGCAAAATATGCTACAATACACAGGGTAGCTCCTACAGCCTAGAATTATCCAACCCAAAATATTAATGGTGCTCCTACTGAGAAATTTCTCCATACCTAGCAGTCTTCCAAACATTCTTCAGAGCATAATTCTTAGTCTGGAGTCCTGAGAGTCATGGGGGCTCTGTCCAAATGGGTAGGGAACCACTCCAGGTGGCAAGATTGAGGAGAAAGTGATAGGTCCTTCCTTCACACCTGACCCAGTCAGAGCAGATTCACTTTTGGAGAATGACCAGCTCTTCTCATTGTGCTCCGGACTTTAGCATTGAAAATCCAGTGTCCCAAGAACTGGCTCAGTCTCGGGTAAACCAGTCCAGTTGCTTCCCCTAGAACATACTGGATAAGAAACGTGGTTATGTGGGGGAAAGGGTTCTGCTAAAGGAAGTTGGGGAGGATGTTAAATGCCAATGTTTTAGAGCTTTGTGAGTTCTTTCAGAAGCTTAATTCTTATAATAGAACTGTTGAAAAGAATTAGAGGAGACCTCCAAGGCATCATTTGAAAAATGTTATTAATGAATTGAGGAGCAGTCTTGAGAAAAAAATGGTAGAGAACTGGGTTTCTCTCCCCAGGCTAAGAACTCTGGGGAGAGAAAGACCTTAATCACAGTCTTCACAGGAACCAAGTGTTGCTATTTGAATGATATTAAGCAGCTGTTCTCAGCTTCTACATTTGACAGGTTAAGAAGGATTCTGGTGAAAGAAATATTAGGGAGAACTTGCCTTTAAGAAAATTGTTGGAATATCTTGTTATGGAGTCTTCTGAGGGGAAAAAAAAAAGGAATATGTCTTTTAATGTGGGTATTTCCTATAAGGCAAGAGACTTGAGGCTGTAGCCCCTTAAGCTAACTTCAGCCCTGTTCTTCTATGAATGTCTTGTACTGTCATCTGGTAAGTGCTCTGGCCTAGATGGCTCTGGAATTAATGAAAAAAAGACACAAACACTGTCCTTTGAGAGCTAACATTCCCTAAAATAGTCAATCGAGAAGCAACCACATCCTTTTTTAGGTCATGTCTTCTTGAAAGTGTCCCTGTAAGGATATTTTTTCCTATTTCCAGAAAGCCAATTTATTGTGGTTACCCAGGTAGTTTCTCCTAGCCCTCAGAGGTAGAACTAATTAAACTCCAGCCAGGTAGTACCTGACCTCCTTTCCCTGCCATTTTGTTATACTTTGGTTCAATGTTCTCATGTACTCTCAGCTGAAGGTCAGCAAAAACTATTTCAGAGTTCTAATTAATGATACAGCTTTTGTTCTTGATTTTTTTTTAAAGACAATAGAAAATTTCCCCAATGACTATTTGCTGCCTAGCAGATAGTTATGTACAAAGATTGCTTTGTTTGACAGGTTTTTTTTTTTTTTTCTCTAGAAAAGACTGTGATGACATTTTCCCTAGTGAAAATGGAATATCCACCAAAAGGTGAAGAGAAACAAGTCATTCTTGTATGTAGAGTAGATGTCTTCAATCATTTTGAAAATAGAAACTCCCTTTTATTTCCCTGAAGCTTTGAGATCTTGTGTAGAGAGTGACATGTTGGTGAAGTCTAACTCAGGAAGTGAGAAGGCTGTTCACTGAGAGGCAAAGCCCCTGTAAGGAGCATTGGAGAGAACGCAGCTGCTGCTGCCTCCACTGCCCTTACACAGAAAATTCCAGAAACTTCAGAAAGAGGGTGGGTGAGGGGCTAGAGGCTCACAGATGAGGCTCCTTCACCAGCTGAGTACAAGCAGTCCCTGGGTTACAATGAGATCCATTCCTAAGTGTGTCTTTAAGTAGAATTTGTAGGTAAGTCAGAACAGGTGCATACAGTTCTTGTTGTTGTTGTTATGTGCCATCGATTCAAACCCGACTCATAGTGACCCCTCCTTGGGTTTCCGAGGCAGTATCACTACGGAAGTAGGATTGCCCAACCTTCTTTCCGAGGAATGACTGGTGGGTTTGAACCGCCAGCTGTCTGGTTATCAGGCAAGTGTCTTAGCCACTATGCTATTAGTGCTAGAAAAGGCTTAAGGCCTTTTCAATGATTTATAAGCTGCACATGCAGCAAGTGAAGGTGATTGTGATGAAGAATTTGTTTTAAGCAGGGATTGGTTCAATCATTTTAAAGTGAGGGCACATTTACATAACATTAAAGGGCTAGTATAAGTTGTTTGTAAGTTGGACATTCATAACCAGAGGACTTACTATACCTTGCTTGCCAAGAGGTTTCTAGATGTAGACAATGCATTCCTAACAAAGCAACACCTCATTTCCTTCCCTTAGGAATAAAGAGGATTTCTTTTAAAACTTAGGAACCGTGTCACCAACGTTTACGGTATTTTAATTATTATAGACCCATTTGCTGCATTTAAGAGACCATGGATAACACTTAAATACCTGAATGGTCTAGCCTGCATTCAAAGAGTCACTGAGCTATAAAATACTCATTTGCCAAACCCTGTTGCCTTAGCCCATTAGTTACTACCAAGATCCATAATGATTTGGCCATTTCCAGTGATAAGCAAAAGAGAAGTGTTTCATTTTCTTTAGCTCCTGCAACTAAAATTACTTGTAGCAACACTTAAGTGAATGGTTCTATTTGTTGATAGTTTTTCTTAAAATTAATTTTTTTTAAAAAAGATTTTTCCTTTAGATACCTGTGTATATATTATATTTTGTTCCAGAATACATATTTTGTCCTTAGCCAAAATCAAATGTGGAAATCTTTCTCACATTTCTTATAAACTATCATCAAACATCCCCTCTGCTTGAGGGGAAAAGTCACTATGCAAATAGAACCATTCAAAGTAATGGACTTATTCCAGTTTGCATTCCAGAGAGAGCACAATGGCTCAGCAAAGACATTTAAGACCATCTTAGAACAGGAATAATACCAAGAGAATGGAGATGAATTGTAGATTCAGCATGGTTTGCTAATTTGTTGTACATTTCTCTGTTGAGTAAGGATGGTGGATGTGTAAATGGCCCTATCTCCTCTAAGAAGCTTCTTCTGACATGTTTCTCTACCCTCCTTGGTTTGAGAGACAAGGTTTGTTCTCTCTTCCAGACTCCAAGGGCCCATTTTGAGCTTTGCCATAGCACATAACATGATACATTACAATGTATTCATGCACATAGTGCTTAAGGCACTTGACTGCTAATCAGAACCACCAGCCACTCCTCGGAAGGAAGGTTGGGCAATCTACTTCCATAGTGATATTGCCTTGGAAACTCAAGGAGAGGTCAGTCACTATGAGTTGGGACCAACTCAACGGCACATAACAACAACAACAAGTTGCTGTTGAGTTGCCTCCAATTCATGGTGACATTGGAACAAAACGTTGCCCAGTTCTGTGCCATCTTCATGATGGTTGGTATGTTTGAGTCAATTGGCGGAGTTTCATTGGCTGGTTTTAGGAAGTAGATCACAAGGGCTTTTCTTTCTACTCTGTCTTTATCTGGAAGCTCTGTTGAAACCTGTTTACCATGGGTGTCCCACCAGTATTTGAAATACTGGTAGTATAGCTTGCAAGGAGCTCTGGTGGTATACGGGGTAAGGCATTTTGTTGCTAACCAGAAGGTTGGTGGTTCAAAGCCCCAGCTGCACTGTGGGAGGAAGATGAGGCCATCTACTTCCATAAAGATCTATAGCCTTAGAAACACAGTGGGGGTGGCTGTGATTTGGGATCAACTCTATTGCAGTGAGTTTATAGCTTGCACTTAAGCCACCACAGTATGACAAACTGACAGGTGGGTGGTGGGATTATTCATTTAACAGGTACTTATTGAGTATGTTCTACATTCAATACACACCAGTGAAGGAGAAGGAGAAGCTGCCATCTTTCAGGAAACTTGCTCTGTAGAATAGGAAGACAGAGTAACAACTAAGAAACCAGAAACTTTCAGATTTGGAAAGGGAACAGGAAATGTGTAAGATGACGTAATAAAATAGGGTTAAATAAGCTACAATCCCTACCAGTCCACTGTCAGGTTGTCGCACTGTGGTCGTTTGCATGTTGCTGTGAGCCTGGAGGCTCTGACACTGGTTTTTTCAAATACCAACAGGGTCATCTAGGTGGATAGGTTTCAATGGGGCTTCCAGGCTAAGAGAGACTTGGAAGAAAGAAGGGGCCATCCACTTCTTCAAGAATTGGCCAGTAAAAACCTTATGAATAGCATTGGCACATTGTCTGATAAACATTGTCTGCAAAACTTTAAGAGCAGCCCTGAAACACTGTCTGATATAGTACCAGAAGATGAGGTTGGAAGGCACTCAAAATACTACTGGAGAAGAGCTGCCTCCTCAAACCAGAGTTGACCTTAATAATGTGAATGTAGTCAAGCATTCAGGACCTCCATTTGCTTATGCACATGACCCAAAATGGGAAGAAACAGCTGTAAACATCGATTAATAATGTTGTTGTTGTTATGTGCCATCGAGTCACACCCAACTCATAGCGACCCCTCCTTGGGTTTCCAAGGCAGTATCACTACGGAAGTAGATTGCCCCATCTTCCTTCCGAGGAGTGGCTGGTGGGTTTGAACCGCCAGCCTTCTGGTTAGCAGTCAAGTGCCTTAGGCACTATGGAACATGGAATGCATGAAGTATGAATGAAGGAAAATTGGAAGCTGTTAAAAATGAATACATAAAGATTGATATCCTAGGCATTAGTGGGCTGAAATGGACTAGTTTTGGCCATTTTGAATCAGACAATCATATGATCTACTATGCCAGGAGTGACAAATTTAAGAGGCATGCCATTCATTGTCACAAAGAATATTTCAAGGTCTTTACAAGTACAATGCTGTCAGTGATAGGATAATATCCATACACCTACAAGGAAGACCAGTTAATACAACTATTATTTAAATTTATATGCCAACCTCTAAAGCCAAAGATGATTAAATTGAAGATTTTTACCAACTTCTGCAGTGTGAAATTGACCAAACATGCAATCGAGATGTACTGATTATTCCTGGTGATTGGAATGCAGAAGTTAGAAACAAAGAAGAATCACTAGTAGTTGGAAAATATGGCCTTGGTAATAGAAATGATGCCAGAGATCACATGACAGAATTTTCTAAGACCAATGACTTATTCATTGCAAATACCTTTTATCAACAACATAAACAGTTTGTACACACATGGACCTTGCCAGATGGAATATACAAGAATCGGATCAACTACATCTGTGGAAAGAAGTGAGGGAGATGGACAATATCTTTAGCCAAAACAAGACCAGGAGCTAACTGTGAAAAAGACCATCAACTGTTCATATGCAAATTCAAGTTGAAGCTGAAGACAATTAAAACAAGCCCACAAGAGACAAAATATGGCCTTGATTATATCCCACCTGAATTTAGAGACCATCCGAAGGACAGATTTTACTCATTGAACACCAACAACAGAAAACCAGACAAATTGTGAGATGACATCAAGAACACCATACATGAAGAAAGCAAAAGGTCATTAAAAAGACAGGAAAAGAAGAAAAGACCAAAATGGATGTCAGAAGAGACTCTGAAACCTGCTGTTGAATGTGGAGTAGCTAAAGCAAATGGAAGAAATGACAGGATAAAAGAGCTGAACAGAAGATTTCAAAGAGATACTCGAGAAGACAGAGTCCATTATTATAATGAAATGTACAAAGACCTGGAGTTAGAAAACCAAAAGGGAAGAACACATTTAGCATTTCTCAAGTTGAAAGAACTGAAGAAAAATTTAAGCCTCGAGTTGCAGTATTGAGAGATTCTATGGGCAAAATATTGAATGATGCAGAAAGCCTTAAAGGAAGATGGAATGAATACAGAGCAACTGCACAAAAAAGAATTTGTCGATGTTCATCTATTTCAGGAAGTGGCATATGATCAGGAATCAATGGTATTGAAGGAAGTCAAAGCTGCACTGAAGGAATTGGCAAAAAACAAGGCTCCAAGAATTGACAGAGTACCCACTGAGATGTTTAACAAATGGATGCCATGTTGGAGGCAATTACTCATCTATGCCAAGTAATTTGGAAGACAGCTACCTGGCTAACTGACTGCAAAAGATCCATATTTGGCCAATTCCAAAGAAAGCTTATCACACAGAATGTGGAAATTATTGAACAATATCAATATCACACGTAAGTAGAATTTTGCTGAAGATAATTCAAAAATGGTTGCAGCAGTATATTGACAGGGAACTTACAGAAATGCAAGCTGGATTCAGAAGAGGACATAGAATGAGGGATATCATTGCTGTGTCAGATGGATCTTGACTGAAAGCAAAGAATACCAGAAAGAAGTTTACTTATGTTTTATTGATTATGCAAAAGCATTTGATTGTGTGGATCATAAAAAATTACAGATAACATTGAGAATGAGAATTCCAGAACACTTAACTGTGCTCATGAGAAACCTGTACATAGACCAGGAGACTGTTGTTTGAACAGAACAAGGGGTTACCACATGGTTTAAGATCAGGAAGGGTGTGCATCAGAGTTGTATCCTTTCACCATACTTATTCAATCTGTGTGCTGAACAAATAATCTGAGAAGCTGCATTGTATGAAAAAGAATGCAGCATCAAGATTGGAGAAAGGCTAATTAACAACCTGCAATATACTGACAACACAACCTTCCTTGCTGAATGTGAAGATGACTTGAAGCACTTACTGGTGAACATTAAAGACTATAGTCTGCAGTATGGATTACACTTCAACATAAAGAAAATGAAAATCTTCAAAACTGGACCAGTAAGCAGCATCACGATAAATGGAGAAAGGACTGATGTCATCCAAGATTTCACATTACTTGGATCCACAATCAACACCAATAGAAGCAGAAGTCTTGAAATCAGATGTTGTATTATACTGGGAAAAATCTGCTGCAAAAGACCTCTTTAAAGTGCTGAAGAGCAAAGAAGTCTCTTTGAAGGCTGAGGTATGCTTACCCCAAGCCATGGTATTGTCAATAGCCTCATGTGCATGTGAAAGCTGGACAATTAATTGGGAAAACCACAAAAAGAGTTGATGCTTTTGAGTTCTGGTGTTGGTCAAGAATATTGAAAGTACCACAGACTGCCAGAACGAACAAATCTGTCCTGGAAGAAGTGTAGCCGGAGCGCACCTTGGAAGTGAGAATGGCCAGACTTTGTCTCACCTACTTTGGTCGTGTTGTCACAAGGGACCATTCCCTGGAGAAGAATATCATGCTTGGTAAAGTTGAGGTTTAATGCAAAAGGGAAAGACCCTCAGCACAATAGATTGGCACTGTGGCTGCAATGATGGGCTTAGGTATAGCAAGGATTGTGAGGATGGCACACAACTGGGGAATATTTTGTTCTATTGGACACAGGGTCTCTGTGAGTCAGAGCTGCCTTGATGGTATATAACAACAACAAGAAGCTACAATCCACAGGCCAGATGCCTGTTTTTATAAATAAAGTTTTATTGGAATCAATCTTCTTCATTTATTTCTCTATTGCTTATAGTTGCTTTTATACTGCAATAGCAAAGTTGAGTAATTGTGACAGAAACTAAAGGTGCAAAGCTTGATGTATTTACTTTCTGCCACAGTCTATCAGATAAAGTGAGATTGGCTGGCTGGGTGGGAAGGAGAAATAGGCAGCCAGGAAAGGTGTTTTTGAAGAGAATGTTTACACTAAGACTTAAAGTATGATAAGTAGCCAGCCTGGGTAGAAGGAACAGTGAATGAAAAGGCCCTGATGGGTTATGAGTGGCAGGGCAAAGGACCAGTGGGAGAGAGAGATGCACTGAGGAGGTACTTAGTTGTAGAAGAACCCATGGTATATGGTTCAGAGGCCATAGCAAATGGTTTGGATTTTCTTATTGATCAGTACCAGTCATCAAGTCAATTCCAACTCATGGCTTCCCCATACATATCAGAGTAGAACTGTGCACTACAGGGTTTTCAAGGACTGATTTTTAAGAAGTAAATCTCCAGATCTTTCTTCTGAGGTGCCTCTGAGTATACTTGAACCTTCAATGTTATTTCAGTTAGCAGCCAAACATAGTAACTATTTGCACCACCCAGGCACTCCATTTGTTAGTTTAGTTGGATTTAA
>NW_006921764.1:685314-701852 GCF_000298275.1 Orycteropus afer afer
GTAGAGGTGAGAATTGACAGCCTAGGTTAGCTGTTGTTGTTGTTATGTGCCATCGAGTCGGCCCCAACCCATAGTGACTCCTCCTTGCATTGCCGAGGCAGTATCACTATGGAAGTAGATTGCCCAACCTTCCTTCCGAGGAGTGGCTGGTGGGTTTTAACCACCAGCCTTCTGGTTAGCAGTCAAACTAGTTGAAATATATAATAAGTGGGTATGTAGATGGGAACAGATGAGGAGGAGAATAGGAGCAAATGAAGGCCAAGACAGCTATTGAACAGTTGGGACTGAATGGGTTAAGTTCTTGGGGAGTGTAAATCATTTGCACTTGACTACTATCAGTGAAAAAGGGGAAGGCCTCAAGGAGATGGATTGACACAGTGGCTTCAACAATGGGCTCTAGGGTGTAACAAGGATTGTGAGGCTGACGCAGGACTGGGCAGTGTTTCATTCTATTGTACATAAGGTCACTATGAGTCAGAGCCAACTCAATGGCTAAGACACTTGCCTGCTAACCAGACGGCTGGCGGTTCAAACCCACCAGCCACTTCTCGGAAGGAAGGTTGGGCAATTCTACTTCCGTAGTGATACTGCCTTGGAAACCCAAGGAGGAGTCGCTATGAGTCGGGGCCGACTTGACGGCACATAACAACAACAACACAACAGCTAATTTAAAGTTGATGGTTTGGAACCACTCAACAGTGCCATGAGAGAAAGGCCTGGTGGTCCGTTTTCATACAGATCATAGACGAAAAAGCCCTATGGAGCAGTTCTACTCTGTAACACGCAGGATCGCTCGAAGTTGAAGTCACCTCAAATGGACAATAGATCTGTCACATAAACTCCCTTATTCTCTCAAAACCTTTAGTGAAGTCCAAAGTGACTCTTTTATCCCAGGCACACTCTATAGTATCGCACGTTTTTTTTCTTTAGAGCACTTAACATTTTCTAAAGCTGTTATATATTTTATAGGTTTGTTCTTGATCTGGCTTCCTTTACCAGTTGAAGGAATTTTGTCTGTTTTATTTCCAAATACCAGAGCAATGCTTGAGTTTGGGTTGGTGCTTGAGACATACTTTTTGAATGAATGAATGACTGAATGAGAACTATCACTAAAGGCTTTCAGAAAAATTGAGAGAAACCAAGATGGAGCCTAATGGCCTAAAAAATGTGACCTTAGTTAAATCTTCTGGCTGGTATCTGAACATTCTAGTTATCTTAAAATCCTAAAGGGTGGGGGGTGGGGGACTCACTACCATTGAGTCTTTCCAGCTGATTGTTGTTGTTGTTGTTTGCCGTCAAGTCGGCCCCGACTCATAGCGACCCCTCCTTGGGTTTCTGAGGCAGTATCACTACGGAAGTAGGATTGCCCAACCTTCCTTCCGAGAAGTGGCTGGTGGGTTTGAACCGCCAGCCGTCTGGTTAGCAGGCAAGTGCCTTAGGCACTATGCTACCAGAGCTCCTATATTCCAGCTGATAGCGACCCCCACTGATTACAAGGCTGTAAATCTTTATGGAAGCAAATCGCCTCATCTTTTTTCCTCAGAGCAGCTGGTAGCTTTGAACCACTGACCTCTTGGTTAACAGCCAAATGCTTTAATCACTATGCTACCAGAGTTTCTTGATGTCCTAATAGTCCTCCTTTTTCCCAATTTTCTCTTCTCCAGGAGCCTAACTTTGCCTAGCATAAATTCATGGCTTCTTTCCCCAGTCCAGGTACAAGGACAAAAATGTATACTGTTTTGATGAGGAAAAACAACAGCTTTTTAGATCCTGCAAATTCATTTAGGAATGGATTTTTTTTCTATTTGCATTTATTTTAATTATTATTTGGCTTCATTTGGAAAGTGATTTTCTCCCCTAGCTCTAGTAATATGGGTGATATTTTCCCTAGGCGCTCAGAACCTAAAATCCCATATCCTGCCTTTTGATTTCCAACTCAGGACTCTGAAAGCTGACAAGCCATGCATTAAACTTGCTTAGTGCATGACAGTTGTCAGGAGGATGGTAAATGGAAAACTTTCACAGTCTGCGGTGATAATGTAAACTAATGAAGCTGATCTGCCAGAAGCCACAGGGAGAGCAAGGCCTGGGCTGAGCAGGAAAGTGCTTGCCCCATCTGAACATATTCAAATTCAAGTTTAAAAAAGTTATGTTAGACAGATATAACACATTTGTATTACCAGATTGGGAATACTATTCTATAGCTACTATTTCTAATTTCAGGCATAATGGGATTAATAAACAGATTTTGCTCATAAATCTAATGTGTGTGTGTATGAAAATACATATATATGAAAATTTCAGAAAAAGTAGATGCTTATAAATATACAGTGTTATGGTATGGAACAAGGACAGTATTTGGGGCATGCTAACCTAATCTAGGGAGCTCTGGTGGCATAGTGCCTAATGCACTTGACTGCTAACTAGAAGGCTGGCGGTTCAAACCCACTAGCCACTCCTCGGAAGGAAGATTGGGCAATCTACTTCCGTAGTAATACTGCCTTGGCAACCCAAGGAGGGGTTGCTATGAGTTGGGATTGACTTGATGGCAGTGAGTTTGGTTCGTTTGGTTTAACCTAATCTATGAACTGAAGTAACTTACAAAAATCAAGAAATTGGATTGACATTTTAGTACTGTCTTCAAAAGTCCTAAACATATCAGTAGGAATGAAGTATGATTTAACACAATTTTGTTTGCAATTGGTTCAAATCCCATCTATCCCTTATTAACTGCCCTGTGTCCTTGTCTGTAAAGTAGAATTTATAATGGCAGCTGATTATTAGTTCACCATTCAAAGGAATTATAACATCCCTTTTAAGGATTAAATAAGGCACATAAAGCACTTAGAACAGAGACTGGTATTATAAGCACAATTAAAGCTTTCATTTAATTTTAATTTATTTATTCACAATTCCTACTAGAATTAGTATTGTTACTTTGTTGATAGCTCAAAGGTCAGGCAAATTCTGCTGACACTTGAGTTATACTTATTCATTCCTCATTCTTCTCTATCCTATAAAATAAGCTTGTTTAGGGCAATTATAATGATTTGTATCAGACACTGTAATTTCACTCCCTCTACATAATACTGATAGATATGCCCTATCCTGAAGTATAGTATTGTCAGTGATAGAATGCTGTCCATACATCTAAAAGAAGATCAGTTCGTATGACTATTATTCAATTTACATACCAACTGTTAATCCTAAAGATGAAAAAAGTGAAGATTTTTACTAACTACTGCAGTCTGAAATTGATCAAACATGAAATCAAGATGCATAGATAATTACTGGTAACTGGAATGCAAAAGTTGGAGTTAAAGAAAGATCTACAGTTGGAAAATAAGACCTTGGTGATAAAAACCACTCTGGAGATAGGAGAATAGAACTTTGCAAGACCAATGACTTATTCATTGTAAATAGCTTTTTCAAAAGCATAACTGTAACTGTACACATGGACCTCACTGGATGGAATACACAGAAATCAAATCAAGTACATCTGTGGAAAGAGACGATGGAGAAGCGCCATATCTTTGGTAAAAACAAACACACTATCAATTGCTCAATGCAAGTTTAAGCTGAAGATGAAGAGAATTAAAACAAGTCCATGAGAGCCAAATTATGACCTTGAGTATATCCTACCTGAATTTAGCGACCATCTTAAGAATAGATCTGATGCACTCAACATTAATGACTGAAGACCAGATGACTTGTGGATATTCTCTAGGACATCACACATGAAGAAAGAAAAAGGTCATTAAAAAGACAGGTAAGAAAGAAAAGACCAAAATGGATGTCAGAAGAGACTCTGAGACTTGCTCTTGAACACGGAGTAACTAAAGTGAAAGGAAGAAATAATGAAGGAAAAGATCTGAATGGAAGATTTCAATGGATGGCTCAAGAAGACAAAGTAAAGTATTACAGTGAAATGTGCAAAGACTTGGAGTTAGGAAACCAAAAGGGAAGAACATGCTCACTATTTCTCAAGCTGAAAGAATAAAAGGAAAAAGTCAAATTTCAAGGCACAATATTGAAGGATTCAATGGGCAAATTATTGAATAATGCAGGAGGCCTCAGAAGAAGATGGAGCGAATACATCGAGTCACTGTACCAAAAAGAACTGATTAATATTCAACCATTTCAGGAGGCAGCATATGATCAAGAACTGGTAGTATTAAAGGAAGAAGTCTAAGCTGCACTGAAGGAATTTGTGAAAAACAAGCCTCCAGGAATTGATGGTATATCCATTGTGATGTTTTAACAAAAAGATGCAATGCTGAAAGAACTCACTCATTTATGCCAAGAAATGTGGAAGACAGCTACCTAGCCAACTGCCTGAAAGAGATCCATATTTGTGTCCATTCCAAACAAGAGTGATCCAATAGAATGTATAAATTATCAAACAATATCATTAATATTACATGCAAGTAAAATTTTGGTGGAGGTAATTTAAAAATGGTACAGCAGTACATCAACAGGGAACTGCCAGAAATTCAAGCCAGATTCAATCAAGGACATGGAGTGAAGAATATCATTGCTGGTGTCAGGTGAATCTTGGCTGAAAGCAGAGAATACCAGAAAGACCTTTACCTGTGCCTTGTTGACTACACAAAGGTATTCAACTGTGTGGATCATAACAAATTATAGATAACATTGCGAAGAATAGGAATTCCAGGACACTGAATTGTGCTGTTCATGTGGAACCTGTTCATAGACCAGGAAACATTTGTTCAAACAGAACAAGGGAATATTTCATGATTTAAAATCAGGAAAAGTGTGTATCAGGGTTGTATCCTTTCAGCATATTTATTCAATTTGTATGCTGAGCCAAGAATCCAAGAAACTGTTCTTTATAAAGAAGAATGCAGCTTCAGGATTGGAAGAAGACTCATTCACAATCTTCAATATTCAGATGACACAACCTTGCTTGCTGAAAGTGAAGATGGTTTACAGTACTTACTGATGAAGGTCAAAGACTACAGCCTTCAGCATGTATTACACTTCAACATAAAGAAAACAAAAATCACCACAACTGGACTAATAAGCAACATCATGATAAATGGAGAAATATATTGAAATTGTGTAGGATTTCATTTTACTTGGATCCACAATCAATGCCCATGGAAGCAGCTACCAAGAACTCAAACAACATACTACACTGGGCAAATCTGCTGCAAAAGATCTCTTTAAAGTGTGTTAAAAAGTCAAGATGTCACTTAGAAGAGTAAGATGTGCCTGGCCCAAGCTATGGTATTTTCAATCATTCCATATGCATGCAAAGGCTGGATAATGAATAAGGAAGCCTAAAGAAGAATTGATGCCTTTGAATTGTAATGTTGGTAAAAAATATTAAATATGCCATGGACTTCCAGATAAACAAATCTGTCTTAGAAGAAGTATAGCCAGAATATTTGTAAGTGAAGATGGCTAGACTTCATCTACTTCATGTACTTTGGACATGTTATGAGGAGGAACCAGTCCCTGGTGAAGGACATCATGTTTTTTAAAGTACAGAGTCAGGGGAAAATGAGGAAGACCTCCGAAGAGATGGACTGACCCACTGGCTCAAGCATAGCAACTATTGTGAAGATAGTGCTAGACCGGGCAGTGTTTTGTTCTCTTGTACATAGGGTTGCTATGAGTTGGAACATTACCAACAACAACAATGAAATGGGAAGACTGAAGCACCTCATGGATTGCAAACAGATGAAGAAAGACAACCTATGTGCTAAGCCAGTCCCTGTATTATCATTTCTTCCTTGGGTTAGGAGTGGGTCTGACCCACGAGGGGTGAGAAGTGGTGTCCCCACCAAAGCAGGGCTATTACTACCTTGGTCAGTGGCTGACAAGTTCTAAGAATAGTTTCAGAGTTGTTAATAGTGTTTAACCTTTTTTGTTGCTAAAGGACTTCTCTGTCTCTCTCTCTTTCTCTCTCTCTCTCTTTGGTGGAGGGGGGATGCCTCATGAGCTTTATTCCCATAGAACCAAACTTGATTGCAAAAAAAGTAGATTTGACACTGAAAACAAGCATGATGACATTGGGGAAAGGAAGGACACTGAAATGTGCACATAAGAAATAGACGACAGAGGCAAATACTATTACATGCACAATACTGCATTACCACTGACACCAAACACCAGGCTATGGATAAACGCATAAACAGGTGAGAAGATCAGGTGAGGGTAGGTGAACAGGAATATACCCTAGACAAGGATAGATTTGGCTGAAGATAATCTTACATATGCACTTGTGCTACAAAATTAGCCACATACATTACAGAAGCAACAGAAGACAGAGTTGGAGTAACTTCTCAGAGACAACCAAACACCTTGAGAGAGAGAATCACCATTCCTAAGTTGGGACCATAGTCTCAGGGTACATCATGCTCAATTGGCACAACATAGTACATAAAAAATCTTGTTCTACAACCTAGTTTGGTGAGTAGTGACTGGGGTCTTAAAAGCTTTCAAGTGGCCAACTAAGATGCAACTATTGGTCCCCTCTCAATTGGAGCAAAGAAGAGTGAAGGAAATCAAAGGCATCTGGAAACAATTAGTCCAAGGATAAAATGGACCTCAAGACCAGAAGAACTAGATGGTGCCCAGCTACCAATGTCAACCATTTGGAAAGGAATCAAAACTGGAGAACCTGGATAGAGTGGGAGGAAAAGTGTGGAATAAAATTCAAAAACACAAAAATGACCAGAATTACTGGTCAGATCGAGGCTGGTGGAACTCCCTAGACTACGGCCCCTGGTTAACCTTCAGGCCTAGAAATGGACTCACTTCCATGGATTGGCTGTTAGCCCAAGAGTAGAAAGGCCAACATACAGAACACCTACCCTAGGGTGATGCACCCCTAGATCAATCAGCCATGAGACACCAGAGCAACAGCATTCACATAGAGGGAAAGGTGGACAGACAAGAGTGTGTAGTTAAGAAAGACACAGAGAGGGGGTAATTGGACGGAGGAGAAGGGAGGAGAATTTTTTATGGTTGGGGAGAGTAATCAGGGCATGAAATCAAACGTGGATGAGCTGTTGAATGTAAAAAAAAAATTTGCTTTGTAAATTTGAACGCAAAGCGCGTGCATGCATGCACGTGTGCACACACCCACACACACCCACACAAAGTAACAGCATCACAAAATACATTCAATTTTAAATGATAAATGACCTTCAGGCATTAAGGAGTGAGACTGTTGTTATGTGCCATGGAGTCATCTCTGACTCATAGCGACCACTCCTTGGGTTTCCCAGGCAGTATCTCTATGGAAGAAGATTGCCCAGTCTGCCTTCCCAGGAGTGGCTGGTGGGTTTGAACTGCCAACTTTCTAGTTAGCAGTCAAGTGCCTTAGGCACTATGTCCCCAGAGTTCCCAAGGAGTGATACAGTCCTACTTAATTTCACAAATACTAAAGATAAAGCAATAATGGAATCACAAAATATTACCAGCAGAAGGAATTTAAAAACCTAACAAATTTTGAATGTCAAGGATCTTTTAAAGGATCCCTACCAAATAGACTAATGCAGCTAAGATCCTAAAGAAACCTTTTAAAATCTGAGTTATTTCTTCTCACATATTTAAGACCCACGGAATTCCAGGGTGCAACAAATAGTATATTCCATTATTTTTAAAATATACTAACATCTGAAAATAAACTAGTACTAGTTAGGTTCTTTAGTATTAACTGTGTGCCAGGCATTGTTCCAAGTGTTTTGCATGCATTAATTCATTTAATCCTTACAACAACTGAACACAGAATCTTGCACAAGGTCACAAGGCTCATAAGGCACCGAGCCAGGATTTTATTAGTGACAATCGAGGTGCAGATTGCCATTTTCTAGTGCAGATGACATTGAACTAATTAAATAACTTGTAGTGCAGTGGAAATTGCTGGTGGTCTACTCTACCAACCATTCTTTCCTGCTTCTTTGGTAACTTTGTCCTAATGTTAGCTGTTGACATCGCAGCTCAGATTTAGACTACATCCCCCAACGTGCCTTGCAGCTAGCTGCTGGCCACTGGTATTCAGAGAAAGTGTCCTGTGTGAATCCCAGGAAGAGAGTTTAAAAAAAAAATGATCCAGCTCAGAGGCACCTTGTCTTTGTCCTTCTACTTTTTCTCCTACTTCAAGCTTGTAGTTTGGAGGGATTGTTGGTGCAATCAAATGATGAGGTGATCACGGGGATGAAGTTAATTGACTGCTAACCAGAAGGCTGGCGGTTCAAACCCACCAGCCACTCGTCGGAAGGAAGATGGGGCAATCTACTTCCATAGTGATACTGCCTCGGAAACCCAAGGAGGGGTCGCTATGAATCGGGTCCGACTCAACGGCACAAAACAACAACAACAGGGCAGAAAGTTAAAAAGCCCTATCCCAGCCCTGACCCTCCACCTCTGGAAATCTTTTTAATGTCTGAGAGAGTCCTTTTACAGTTCCTTTTTGGGGTAATGTCACTGGACTCTTGTTTCCTTAACTCTCCCCTAATTCTGATTATATTGACTTCTCCAAGTGTTGGTCTCTCTCCTTTCTACCCAGCCTCTTGATTATGCTTTCTCTCCCATCCTCTTCTTTCTCTGCCTCCTCTTTTCATCACTCACAGCTCCTCTTCTGTTCTTTTTCTTATCACTCACCTCAGCTCTCTTTCACATTCTACTACGAGTTTCTCACTTTCAAAAAAGAAAGTAAACACAAGAATGCATGTGGCAGGTGATATACAACTTTGAATGAAAATGTAGCAATTGTATCTGGCTGCTTGATAGGATTATGGATGTCTTCATTACTAATTTATCACTAATAATGAAATTAAATGTTCTGTGTTTTTCAAGAAAACATAAAACTCTACCTTTCTAATTAACTCTAAAAATCATTATTAGCCACTTTGTATTTAGTGATAACTTTTTTTTTTTTTTTTAAATACCAGGGAGGGTTGCCTCATTATTGTAGCATTCAGATGTTATGGTTGATGCGTACCCTGGAAAGGCAAACCTGGTTTAGTATTGTTGTTGTTATGTGCCATCGAGTCGGCCCCGACTCATAGCGACCCCTCCTTGGGTTTCCGAGGCAGTATCACTACGGAAGTAGGATTGCCCAACCTTCCTTCCGAGGAGTGGCTGGTTTAGTATTTATGTTATGTTATGTGCCATCGAGTCGGCCCCGACTCATAGCGACCCCTCCTTGGGTTTCCGAGGCAGTATCACTACGGAAGTAGGATTGCCCAACCTTCCTTCCGAGGAGTGGCTGGTTTAGTATTAGGACAAGGTAAATATAATTAGACAATTAAATTATTTAAAAATCATGTAAAACATTTTAATCCCCCAATACAAGGATTTGGGATCATCTGCAGGTTTGTTTTATCCGTGCCTGTGAACTCCCCCATGTGGGAGTTATGCTAATTGAAAATTAGCAATTGTTTGTGTAATATTAGGGCTACCTTTCCTAAAACCACTTTTAGTTATAAGAAAACAAAATGCACAGATAATGAACAGCATGCCATATAACATAAGCACCTTTTCTCTTCATTGTTAATACCTGGTAGTTTGTGCAGAGTATGGATCCATTGTTGGACTAAGTAAAATTTCTGAGTATCTTCTTTCCTATACTCAATGGAATTTCCCTTTTCCAAGTCTACAAGCATTTCATAGATTAGGAAAGAGAAGGCACGTCCAAGTTCTCTAGTTCTACAGTAGTATGTTTGAACCTCCAGCCTTCTGGTTAGCAGTCAAATGCCGTAGGCGCTATACCACCAGAGCTCTCACTTAAAAAGCTGACCAATGAAATCTATTGTTGAAACAGAGCCAAGCAAGTAGAAACAGAAATGGTCTTTCCTTAATGCATACTTTTATTTTTAAGGCAACATTTTAATGCTAAACATAGAAGAGACGATCTGATTTTTCTTTTAATGTCGGCATCATGAAGGTCCCAGTAGAGACTTTTACTGAGGAAAGGAGATTCTGATTTATGTCTGGTTACTTAAAAGGGGAATATTCTTAGCAACTAAGATGAAATGTGTCTTCATTTCTAAAACTTTGGCAGTTTGGACCAGTCGTACCCATCACTGATTGCTTCAGAAAATCGACTGATATTCCAATACCATTATGTGTCTGTATCTATGGCATCGTTGTGTGAGGCGTAATTGTTTTTTAACAGGAAAATAAAGCATGTTCCTGGACACTGAGCTTTCTTTAAACCTGTAATGCTGCCTAAGCCTTCAAGAGTGGCCTGTCAGGTATCAGAGCTTAATTATGTCCCAGAATTGCATGTCAGCTGTTGTGTTTTAACCCTTTCAGACCACCTAATTTTCTCAGGAAGTTTTATTTTGCCACAGTAAAAAAAAAAAAAAAAAAAAAAACGCAAAAGCCAGAACCTGTGTAAGGCAGAAACCTGTCAGAGAAGGAAAACTCAACTGTTTTCCACTATAATGAACCATAGAAAACTGGAAAGATTGAACCTTGTCAAAGGTAGAAAACTTGCAAGACCCAGGAAAACAAGGCAGTCCTGTCAAGTTCCAAATCTCAGTTTCACTCTATCAGTGACAAGCCTGGCAGATTTGATCTGGGAGAAAACAGAACCTAGAGTTTAAAGCCAGCTATCAAGAAATGTGATAATCAAGTTAAATTGTATGAATTAAAAATTGTGTTGTCTCATCCAGGTAGTTTCGATTTTTGTTGTCTGCTCCTGCAGTAAATCTTTTTTTTTCTTTCTCTCTTTTTCCTTACAATATTAAAAGCCAGTTCAATGATTTCCTTATCTAAGGAGACCAGCTGTTTCCTGCAGGTTGGATCTCTGTCTTTGCTTTCTAAATCAATGTCTGTCAAAGAGAGACAGAAATATGTGTATGACTTACATGATTTGTCTCCCTAATGATGAATGTTTAGTTAGAAAATTGATTATAAAAATAGAAACCAGACTTTGAAAAGCAATTTAAAGCTATGGTATCTGTCTGTTATGATCATTAAAAGCTAATGAGTATATTTCTTTGGTGTAGTTAATCTTTCTACAGTCTAACAACAGTGTTAATGTGGGAGAGATTACATTTAGTGTATGAAACATTTTGCTGATTAGTTCTCAAATTATATGCTAACTATTCAGCCCATTATTTAAATGTGGTGCATAGTGGAATCTGCTTAACTAACAATCCCGTGGAAAATCCGGATTCAGGCAGAATTGAAAAAACATTTACGTGCTCTGTACTTGAAGATACATTAAATGTGATTAAAGTTTTAAATTGTTGCAGGAACACTTGTTTTCCAAAGAGATCAAAGGTCGGCTTTATGCGTACATCTTCCTGCAGTTGGTTTGTAATTATCAAATGTCTGACGTGGCTAATGAGCTTTGTCTACGTTTTCCGTTCCTCTTGCTAGAATTATAGGTTTTTCTCTCCAGTTTTGAAGGCAACAAATATGCATGAAATCACTGCTGGCACAATTTGCTCTAAATTGAGGGAGTTTGTCATAAAACACAATAGCTTCATGAGACACCTGAAGCTTACATTTGAAACATCTAAAATTCAAAAATTTCATGTAATTATAATTTGATTTTTCAAAGAAACAAGCTTTTCAGTCTGGGAAGTAGATACAGAGAATATCCCAATCCCTGTTTATTTTGTCAAAAGCAAAAATTAATAAAGTTTGGGGTACTTAAATGTTTATGAAATGTTATAGTCCCACAATATCTGACTCTATAGTAAAAGTGACAGAGAATGTAAACTGGCTTTAACAATAAAAATACCTGTTGACTTCTGAAATTGGAAGGTCTAGCTCACTGAGTTTCAGCACTGGTTTGATTCAGCAGTTCACCAATGTCATTGAGGTCCCAGTTTCTTTCCTATCTTTCCATATTGTCGGCTTCATCCTGAAGCTGACTTCTCCCCTGGTAGCAGAATGGCATTGGCAGTTTTAGGCTTTATCTACATATGAGTCGGGGCCGACTCGACGGCACATAACAACAACAACAACAACTACATATCATACCGACTAGAACAAAAGAGAAATCCCTGGCTTTTTCAGGAAAACAGATCACCTTCTTTCTCGGAAACCCCCAGAGCCCCTCATGTTTCACTTTGATCAATCTCAGGCCAGAATCATGCCACAGTTGTTTTCTTAGGCACAGATCGATTTGACAAGTGGTCCTGTACCTAAAGGCAAAAAAACCTGTCTGTTCTATTCACTATTATAAGCCCAGCAGCCAAATTTGTGTTGTTGTTATGTGCCGGCGAGTCGGACCCGACTCATAGCTACCCCTCCTTGGGTTTCCGAGGCAGTATCACTATGGAAGTAGATTGCCCAACCTTGCCAAACTTGTAGTAGACATTAAATATGTATTTACTGAATGAAGAAATATAAAATTGAAATGAAACATTTTATAATAAACTGTTAACAGTGGTTTCTTCTAAAGAGGGTAGAAAGTTGGGGAGCTGGGCAAAGGTTTTATTTTTTACTCTAAATTCTTCTGAATAATTTTTAAAATAATAAATCTGCATCATATTTATTACTAAAATATAGAACTATCCTAAAACATTCAGACTTGATGAGGAAGTGATGAACATTAATTCCTCTTTTCAACGATGGTCTACCTCAAAAAAGTCTTCAGAGGGCATTGAACCAGTGAGAAGTTTCCAGCCCTTGCCCTGGCCATTTGCAGGAAGAACCTTTCAGGTTGTGAGAGAAAGTGGAAGCTTAGCTAGCAGATCCACCTTTTATTTAGGATTTGTTTCCTTTAAGCGTGTTATGTGATTATACGCATTCAGCTAATGAGTTTATTTAAAATGCATTTTCTAAGAGCCTCTCAAGGTGTGTTGAAGTGTGGCCACAGGTGGTTTGGAAGATTACTTACCTATTAATGGTGATGAGTGGAGACATAATGTATGAGGGAGACAGAAAAGCTTAGGAAATTAGTGCATCAAGACGTAGGCTTAAAGAGAGAGTCATTTTCATTCTTGTCAGTTGAACAGGTGCTAAAATTGAGGATAAGACACATAAAAAAAAAATCCCAGAGATGTGATAACACTTCCAAAATGAAGAAAAGATGCTGCCCCAAACTGCAGCAACCCAAAAGCCCACCTGGAAATATTTTAACCAGAGCTTGGAACAGGTTCATTCCAGTTGGACTCTGCCCTTAAATTTGCATTTCCACCCCAGATACACTGAGTTAGAATCTACAGTTTAACAAGGTCCCCAGATGAGTCCTATAGATATGCAGGTGAGTCTTATGTATACATAAGAAACACCTGAGGAGCTTGTTAAATTGTCGCTTCTGATTCAGTATATTTGGATGTAAATACAAGCACTCAGCAGGGAGTTGAACCAGAATTAACCATTCAAAGCCCTGGTTTTTTTTTTATTATTCAGATTTGTGGCTAATCTTATATGTGCTATGGAACCTATCTTTGTCAAATAAACATCTGCTTTTCCATCCCAAAGAAGCCTGAAATTAGCATTAGGTGATGATGACTTGTTTGGCCAAAGTTGACCCTCAGACATGTAAGTTCAAACTTGGCAAAGAGAATGTTCGGTAGGTGCAATCCACCCCCACACATGCGTGCGCGCGCGTGCGCACACACACACACACACACACACTGCTATATCGTTGTGGCAGCACAAAATAAACATTACACTCCCTCGAAACCAGGTTTCTCAACTTTGACACTATTGATATTTGGAGCAAAAGTTCTTTGTTTTGGGGTTTCCTTCTGCATTTGCTTATTTATTTAATAGTGTCCCTGCCCTCTATCCATTAGATGCCAGTATCACCCCCTATCACCAATTGTGACAACCCCAAATATCTCCAGACATTGCTAACTGTCCCCTAGAAGGCAAAATCTCCCCTAGGGGGAGAATTACTGCTCTAAACTACATTTTGCTAATAATGAGAGTAATTAATAGCATTATACCTTTCATTTGTCTAGTACTTCATGGTGTATAAAGTACTAAGACTGTGTTTCAGAAAATCAATTCTGTTGCCACCAGGGAAAACAGTATGAAAAAGTGGATGACTGTGTCTTACAGTGATCTTCCACAAGCTCTTATCAGAAGAAATTGTTGGCCAGCAGGAAACTGATGAATGGAACTTTCCGCTTGGTTTTTGTTCCTTTGATGCCACCTGCAGTTTGGAATCCTGGGGCAAGTTTTTTGTTCACTTTTTTTTTCCTTTTAGAAAATGTCAAAAGAAATACGAGCTGTAAAAAATAAGTCATAACTTAAATTATTAACTGGATTTCATTAATTAATCTCTTATGTTCCTATTCAGGTGCTTGGAGAAAGGTATAAAAGGAAACAGTCAATAAAATTGGTCCCTGCCCCCATTTCCCAAAAGTCTCCAGTCACATTCTATAAGAGAAAACCTAACAGATGGTTTAAATACAATCAGCAGTTAGAGTACTGCTGGGCACATGAAATAACCTTTGGTCTTTAACATTGCTTGACTATTCCATTTAATGTTGGTATTAGCTTTGTTCAGAGAAAAATTTCCCCTTCCACTTTGACTTTTCCTCATATTTGATGTTGTTGTCTTTCCTCATATTTGATTTTTTTTTAATCTCTCTCTCTCTTTGTCTCTCTTTTTGTCTCTCAGTGACATCTTAGATTGCAACATCAAGGTGTTATAGGAAGAATGAAGGATTTGAAGCCCAATAATCCTGAGTTCAAATCTAGGTTTCATCAGTGCCTTGCATGGTGACATTGGACTTGATTTTCTAATGCCTCAATATTTCTAGGGCTGGGGAATAAGGCTACTCTTTCTGTCAGAGCTTTTTGATTATGAGTTACATTTAATGTTACACAAATTGGCAAATAAGGTAAAAGGAAATCTGAGCTGAAAGGTCCATGAGTAGAGGTGTCGGGCTCAGGCAGGGTTTGATCCAGGGCTCAAATGCTGTCACTAGGATTCACCTCTCAGCTGTGCTTTCACTGAATGAATGTACTCTCAGATTCCACACAGTAATCTCCATCCACTTCAGGCTTACATCCAACACCTGACTGTATAAGAGACGCTGCTTCCACAGTAGCTCAACCAAAGGTTCTGGGCTTGAGTATTCTTGTCACTGATTGGTTGAGATGGTTATGGGCCCATATCAAAACCAGTAACTGGTGAGAGAGTCGGGATGCACAAGTTAGCTTAAGGAGCTCTGGAGCTCTGGTGGTATAGTGCCTAAGGCTAACCAGAAGGTTGGTGGTCCAAACCCACCAGCCACTCTGCAGAAGGAAGACTGGGCAAATACTTCTGTAAAGATTTACCACCTTGGAAACCCAAAGGGGGTTGCTGGGAGTCAGAATCAACTTGATGGTAGTGAGGTGTTTTTTGTTTTGTTTTTTGGTTTAGTTAGCTTGGCCTGCATTATACATTCTAACTCTTAATCTGAAGCACTGGAAGGGTGGTTACCCAAGTCAAAATTGAGGCTATGGCATGAAAAATAGACTGGATGATGAACAGCGAAACAAAACAAGATAATAAAAAACTTTTAAGTCTACTAAAGCTACCTTGAAGAATTGTTTAAAGGATTAAGTTATATAGCACAAATATTTTCTGGTACAATATCCATTTCTTCCAACTTTGGAAAAGACAAGACATTGTGCTCATTTAAAACTATTTTATATTTTTCAAAAATTGGTATTAAACTTTTTCTCTCTGTGAAGTTTGTTGAAAATGTTTATTTATTTTTGAAAATGATGATTAAATCTCATCCTTCAAAGATAAAAGAAATGAAAGCATATATATGAACAATCTCCCTCTTATATCTGTTCTTTAAGCCACCTGGTTATCCTAGCCAAAGACATCCTGTCTTACCCATTTCTTATACAATATTCCAGAAATTGTTTATGCCTATACAAATAGGAACATATTTATCACCTCCTCATCATCTTTCTCCTCCCTCCTCATCCTCACCTTCCTTCCCTATCTTTTCTTTTGCTCCTCCTCCTCCTCTTTCTTCTATACAAAATTGTAGAATGTTTTACATACCATATTGTATCTTGATGTATTACTTAACAATATATCTTGGAAATTCATCCTTACCTATATATAAAGGACTTCCTCATACTTTTGTACCAGTAGCACTGATGATACAGTGGTTAAAAGCACTCAGCTGTGGTGAGTGGTTCAAACCCAATAGCTGCTCCATGGGGAAAAGATTTGACACCTGCTTCCATAAAGATATATAGCCTTGGAAACCCTGTAGAGCAGTTCTACTCTGTCCTATGGGGTAACTGAGTTGGAATCGACTTCACAGCAATGAGTTTGTGTTTTGGTTTTGCTCATATTTTTGAGTAATACACCGGTATTTCCTCCAGGCACTCATCTATCCAACAGATTGTTGTTGTTAGCTGCCATTGAATTGGTCCCCAACACATGTTGATCCCAAGCCCAATGGGATCAGACTGTTGTGATCCATAGGGTTTTCACTGGCTGATTTTTTGCCAGTAGATCACCAGGACTTTCTTCCCAATAGTGTTATCCACCACCACCAGTCACTATTGAGTTGGCTGACACATGGTAACTCCATGTGTGGAGATGCTTATTAATGACAAGCCATATGTGA
>NW_006921764.1:702642-705201 GCF_000298275.1 Orycteropus afer afer
GGTAATTTACTTTCATAAAGATGTACCACCTTGGAAACCCAATGGAGGTTACTATTAATTGGAATTGACTTCATGGCAGTGAGTTTGTTTTATTGGTTTCGTATCTATTTTAGCATGTTTGGTAATGATTGTGATTTTTCTCCTTAGATCTTGCCAAGATAGTGAATTACAGTAACAGAGTTCCTATGCATAAATGCATAAAGAATCGTCTTGTGTCTTTAAAATAAATCCAACTAGTCCTGGTAAGTTGTTTTTTTAATATGATACTGGAATCTGCCTAATAATTTTTTATATGAAAGTTTTTCATCTCTATTCATAAATCTGATTGGTTTGTACTTTTCTTTTTGCATAATCTTTTTTTTGGGGGTTGTATCAATGTTATTATATATAAAGCAGCTAGAAGTGTTCCTACCTTTTCTAAACTCTGGCACAATTTAAAATAGCATGGGAATTAGCTGTTCTTTAATCATTTGTTACAACTCCCCCTGTAAAACCATGTGAGCCTTAGACTTCTTATGGAGGGTTATGAGGGGAGATGAAACTCTACCAAATTCTTTGTTTCTTCCATAGTAATTGGTCAGGTTACATTTTCTATATTTTCTGAAGTCAGTTTTGGATGATACATTTTCCTAGAAAATTATCCATCTCAACTAGATTTTGAAATTAATTTACAAAGTTACTGATCAAAGTCATCTAAAATTATTATTTTATTTCCTCTGTACCTGTGATTATTTTTTATTTTCTCTATTTGTGTCTTGCCCCTCTTTTTTTGATTGTATGGGCTGATGGTTTATCTATTTTCTTGAATGTGGGTTTCTTGTTGTTGCATTTTTAAAGACCATCTTTTGTATTTATTTATTAGATCTCTATATATTCTGCATTCTAATTTATAACTTTTGCCTTTATCTTATTCATCTTCTAATTACTTATGTTTATCCTATTCATGCTTCTAATTTCTTGAGTTCAGTGCTTAATTCACTTATTTAAATTTCTTCTGCCTTATTAATATGATTAATTTTGACTTCACTCATGATTACTACTTTAACTGAATCACATAGGTTCTTATATATCATTAGTTTTTAAGTATTTTACAATTTTCATACAGATAGTCTCTGCCTTACAGTATTTGACTTTGACTATCCTTTTTTTTTTGTATGTCTTCTCGGAAGGAAGGTTGGGCAATCCTACTTCTGTAGTGATACTGCATCGGAAACCCAAGCAGGGGTCGCTATGAGTCGGGGTGACTCGACGGCACATAACAACAACAACAACATCATTAATAATATGTACTATGTACAATGTTGCAATGCATAATTTGCTGATGTTATTCTTAGATGTTCATTTGTAGATATTCAGTTTTATGATTTACTGTTCAAAACACTGATGTATATAGCAGGCTATGGTCTGGTGTACCATGAAGTCAGTGTCAGATGTTGTAATGAAGAAAAACTTGGGCAATATTCAACTCTAAGGACATATACACATGCTTGACAGCCATTATGACTCTGACTTTATTTGTTACCATATTGACAATGTTTCCAAGGCATTGGGCTACTAACTGAAAGGTCAGCAGTTTGAATTCACCAGCTGCTCCATAGGAAAAAGATAAAGCAGGCTTCTTCTATAAAGATTTACATACAGCCTTGTTCTACCTCCTACCTTGATGAGTAGTGACTGGGATCTTCAAAGTTTGTAAGTGATCATTTAAGGTGCAACTATTGATTTCTCTCTGTCCAGAGCAAAGAAAAGTGACGAAAATCAAAGATGCAAGGAAGCTATTAGTCCAAAGGACTAATAGAGCATGTGAACCCCAGCCTTCACGTCCCCGAGACCAGAAGAACTAGATGATGCTTTGCTACTGCTGCTGACCATTCTGAAAGGGATCACAATAAGAATTCCCAGGAAGAATAGAGGAAAATGTGGAACAAAAGTCAAAATCATAAAAAAATTAAATAAAAAATAAAAACACCAGACTTACTGGTTTGATCAAGACTAGGGGAACCCCAAAGACTATGGCCCTTAGACATCCTTCAAGCTAGGAGCTGGACTTAAGCCCTGTGATTCACCTGGCAGCCAAATGATGGGCAGGCCTATAAGGTGAACAGTAATATCAGGAGGGTATGTACTATTAGACCAATCAAACATATGAGATCAAATCCCAAACCAAACCCACTGCCATCAAGTCAACTCTGACTCATAGCAACACTCATTGGATTTCCAAGGCTATAAATCTTTACAAAAGTACATTTCCTCATCTTTCACCTGCAGAGCAACTGGTAGGTTTGAACAAATGACCTTCTGGTTAGCGGCCAAATGTCTTGCTAACTACGCCACCAGTGCTCCTTATATGAGATCAAGAGGACAGCATTTGCTCAGGAATAGAGCTAGGAAGATGGTGGGAGATGGGAATGAAGGACAAAGGAAAGGTGTGAGTGTAGGAAGGAAGTGGAAAGAATTCTGTTAGAGTGTGGAGATTGCAGTAAATGTCGCAAAACAGAATGTATATGGATTGTTGAATGGAAAACCAATTTGCTCTGTAAACTTTCACTCAAACCTTTA
>NW_006921764.1:705609-721796 GCF_000298275.1 Orycteropus afer afer
GATAAAGATCATTAAGGTCTCTGATAACAGAAAGAATGTCAGAAAAATAGAGGGAAGACTGTCTCATTCAACTGTTTCTACCATCATTAAGGATAAGAATAGAATATTGGAGACAGTTAAAGAGCAACTGACATAAAATCAACAATTTTAATAAAAAAGAGTCAAGAGCCAATCCACAAGGTGGAGAAGATTGATATGGATGACATGCGTAGAAGAACAAATCCAGAAAAGGATCCCTGACAATTCAAACAAAAGCATGCAGCCTTTTTGAAAACCTAAAGGAAGAGCAAGGAGAAGACTATCTCCTGTACAGTAACACCAACAAGAGCTGGTTTCATTGCTTCAAATGCAGATGTTGTACATAAAGTGCATATAACTGGAGAAGGAGGTAGCACCAATATTGAAGCTACCAAAAAATTCATTGATGAACTGGACCAATAATACAAGATGAAGAATAGCTACCAGAGCAGAGTTTCAATATGGATAAAACCACCTTGTTTAGGAAAAGGATGCTAGAATGGATCCATATTCACAAAGAGGCAAAGTCAATGCCAGAGTTCAAGGCACTTTAAGACAGTATCACACTACTGCTTGGAGGAAGAGCTGCTGGATATCAATTAGAACTTTTTCTTGTTTATCATTCTGAAAACCTCTGAGTATTCAAAAAACATTGACACAGTATGCTGCTGGTCTACTAAAAGAGTAATTCCAAGGCCTGGATGATGATTGTGTTGTTTGAAGACTAGTTTTTAAATTGTTTCATCCCAGAAGTGTGCACCCACTGCCTAGAAAAGAGCATTGTTTTCAAGATTCCTCACATGGATGACCTAAGTCAAGATGTGAAAATGTATCTACTTCCCAATATGACAGCTATGAGTTGGCCTATAGATCAAACTTGAAGTTGCAATCACCACCTTCACGGCGTACTACCCATGAATTGTGTTTGCTCAGACAATAACTACAAAGATGGAGGTACACTTTTTATTGTTAGGTGCTATCCAGTTGGCTGTGACCCATGGTGACGTATGGACAACAGCAGGAACTGCTGCCCAGTCCAGTGCCATCCTCACAATCATTGCCATGCTTGAGCCCATTATCACAGTCACTGTGTTAGTCCATCTCCTTTAGGGTCTTTCCCTTTTGTGCTGACCTTCTGCTTTACTGAGCATGAAATCTTTCTCCAGGGACTGCTCCCCTCTGGTAGCCTGACCAAAGTATGAGAGACATAGTCTGGACATTTTCCCTCCTATGGAGCATTCTTGCTGTACTTCCTCCAAGACAGATTTTTTTGTTCTTTTAGCAGTCCATGGTACATCCAATACTCTTCACCAATTCCATAACTCAAATGCATCAATTCTTCTTCAGTCTTCCTTAATTGTCCTGCTCTCACATGCATATGAGGCTATTGAAAATGCCATGGCTTGAGGTAAGCATACCTTAGTATTCAAAGTACTATATTTGCTCTTTAACACTTTAAAGAGGTCTTTTGCAACAGATTTACCCAATGCAATACATCATTTGATTTCTTGACTGCTGCTTCCATGGGCATTGATTGTGGATCCGAGTAAAACAAAATCCTTGACAACTTCAATCTTTCTCCATTTATCATGCTGTTTATTGGCCCAACTGTGAAGATTTTTGTTTTCTTTATGTTGAGGTGTAATCCATACTGAAGACTATAGTCTTTGATCTTCATCAATAAGTGCTTCAAGTCTTCTTCATTTTCAGCAAGAAAGGTTGTGTCATATGTGTATCACAGATTGTTAATGAGTCTTTGTCTTTGTCTAATCCTGATCCACATTCTTCTTCATATAGTCCAGCTTCTCGGATTATTTGCTCAGCATACAGATTGAGTATGTATAGTGAAAGGACATAAACTGACACACATCTTTTCCTGATTTTAAAGCATGCAATATCCCCCTTGTTATTTTAGAATGACTACCTCTTGGTCTATCTACAGGTCCACATGAGCACAATTAAGGGTTCTGGAATTTCCATTCTCCACAATGTTATCCATCATTTGTTATGATCTGCACATGGTTGAATGCCTTTGCATAGTCAATAAAACACAAGTAAATGTCTTTCTGTTATTCTTTGCTTTTGGCCAAGACCCATCTGACATCAGCAATGATATTCTTCATTCCACGTGCATTTCTGAATCTAGTCAAATTTCAGGCAGACCCTGTCAGAATACTACTGCAACCATTTTTGAATTATCTTCAGCAAAATTTTACTTGTGTATGATATTAGTGATATAATTTGAAATTTCTGCTTTCTGTTGTATCACTTTTCTTTGTAATGGACTCAAATATGGATCTATTCCAGTTGGTTAGCCAGGTAGTGTCTTCCACATTTCTTAGCATAAATCAGTGAGTGGCGCTAGTGCTACATCTGTTTGTTGAAACATCTCTATGGGTATTCTGTCAATTCCTGGAACCTGTTTTTTTTTTTTTTTTATACCAATGCCTTCACAGCACCTTGGAGTTCTTCCTTCAATACCATCAGTTCTTGAGCATATGTTCCCCCTTGAAATGGTTGAACATCAAACAATTATTAGTTTTGGTACAGTGACTCTGTATTCCTTCCATCTTTTTTTTGATACTTCCTGAATCTTTCAATATTTTGCCCATAGAATCCTTCAATATTGCAACTTGAGGTTTGAATTTTTTGTTCAGTTCTTTCAGCTTGAGAAATGCTGAGCATGTCCTTTCCTTTTAGTTTTCCAACTCCAGGTCTTTGCACATTTCATTATACTTTATTTTGTTTTCTTGAGTGGCCCTTTGAAATCTTCTGTTCAGCTCTTTTAGTTCATCATTTCTTCCATTGCTTTAGCTACTCTTTTTTCAAGGACAAGTTTCAGAGTCTCTTGTGATACCCATTTTGGTCTTTTCTTCCTTTCTTGTCTTTTTAATGACATTTTGCTTTTTTCATGTATGATGCCCTTGATGTCATTCCACAACTTGCCTGGTCTTTGGTCATTGATGCTCAATGCATCAATTGTATTCTTCAGATGGTCTCTAAATTCAGGTAAGATATTTTCAAGGTTGTATTTTGGCTCTTGTAGACTTGTTTTAATTTTTTTCATCTTAAACTTGCATATGAGCAATTGTAGGCACTCATGTAGCATAGAGCTTAAGGCATATGACAGCTAGCCAGAAGGCTGGCAGTTCAAACTCACCAGCCACTCCTTGGAAGGAAGATTGGGCAATCTACTTCCACAGTGATACCACTTCAGAAACCCAAGGAGGGGTCGCTATGAGTTGGACACAATTCGACAGTAGTGGGTTTGGTTTGGCCTTGTTCTGACTGATGATATTGAGCTTGCCAGTCATCTCTTTTCCCAGATATAGATGATTCTTATGTATTTCATCTGGTGAGGTCCATATGAATAGTACTGATTGTGTTTTTGAAAACAGTATTTTCAATGAATAGGTCATTGGACTTACAAACTTCTAATGATCTCTAGTGTCATTTCTATCACCAAGGCCATATTTTCCAACTACCAGTGTTTCTTCTTTGTTTCCATATTTTTGCATTCAAATCACCAATAATTATCAGTACACCTTGATTGCATGTTTAGTTAATTTCAGACTGCAGAAGTTGATAAAAAATCTTCAATTTCTTCATCTTTGGCTTCAGTGATTGGTGAGTAAATTTGAATATTAATAGTATTAACTGGTCTTCCTTGTAGACATATGGATATTATCCTATCACTAACAGCATTGTACTTCAGGACAGATGTTCTTTTTGATGATAAATGCAATGCTATTCTTCTTCAATTTATCATTCCTGGCATAGTAGACCACAAGATTTTCTGATTCAGAATGGCCAGTTTCAGCTCATTTCAGCTCACTAATGCCCAGGATATGGATCTTCATGTGTTCCATTTTCTTTATCTGGTGACATTAAGCAATTTATGGAAGAATTATGATATTTTTCAATGTATCTGGAACTATGTATCATTCTAGGAGGAAAATACATCCAGGGTATATGGAAAAAATTGCTGAGCTTTGAGAGCACACTTCAAATATTTGATTGGGATAATATGATAGAAGAGACTGGTGGAAAAACCATCCATATGGGAAGAATGCTGAATTCATAAATTAATATTGCCAATATTGAGTAGCTCATAGATCATGAAGAGGGGGTTTTGATGGATCAGGACTTAATGAGTTTTGAAGAGGAAAGAAATGCTAAAGAAGGAACAAATAATGAGGAAAAGGAAGAAGTTGTCAAAAACTTTTACAGTGAAAGTATTAGCAAGAATTTTTTCTAAACTACATCAGGGGTTTCCATTGCTTAAAACATGGACCCAAACACTAATTGTTCGGCTAAAGGTGGCAGGCAGATTCAAGAGGCAAAGAGATGTTACCACAGAATATATGAAGGAAAAAAAGAAAAGGGCCATACAGACAACACTCAGTAATTTCTGACTAGAAATACCATTCCCCTTCCCAGGAATAATTCAGATCATCTGGAATGTTCAGCAAGAGGAGTTATTACTGCAGTTGACACCATGCCAATATCATCTAACTCCTCTTCATCATTGCAGTGAATTTTTATGATTTGTGTATTTTTATGTACATATGTATTAAAAGAAGAATTCTGGTAGTGTAGTGCCTGAGGCATTTGACTGCTAACCAGAAGGCTGGTGGTTCAAACCCACCAGCCACTCCTCAGAAGGAAGATTGGGCGATCTACTTCCTTAGTGATATTGTTGTTGTTGTTGTTATGTGCCGTCGAGTTGGACCTGACTCACAGCAACCCCTCCTTGGGTTTCCAAGGCAGTATCACTACAGAAGTAGATTGCTCCATTTTCCTTCCAAAGTGACACCACCCCAGAAACCCAAAGAGGGGTTGCTACGAGGCAGATCTGACTCCATAGCAGTGGTTGCCTTCTGTGTTTTTTGTGTATTAATATATACCTGTAGGTTTATATGTAATATTTCCAAACCCCAAAGACAAATAAAGATTAGATTTATAAAGTAACTGGTAACAAATGGCAATAATAATGAAAACTTTTAAAAAAGTAAGGTATTTGATTTATGTCAGAACCAACTTACAATGTAGTTGTTGGAATAGAACCCAATAGTAGGTCAATGTATATGGATATCTTCTTTTGACTTAATAATCGTTTGAAAGAAAGCTTTTGAATTTCCAGAAAGCAAGTGATTTTTGTTTTCTGATTTTGTCGGTTGCATTGTAATCAGGTAATATTTTAGTACTACTATGTTTTGGAGTTCTGGTAGCATAGTGGCTAAGACACTTGCTTGCTAACCAGACGGCTGGAGGTTCAAACCCACCAGCCACTCCTCGGAAGGAAGGTTGGGCAATCCTACTTCCGTAGTGATACTGCCTCGGAAACCCAAGGAGGGGTCACTATGAGTCGGATTTGACTCGACGGCACATAACAACAACAAACAACATGTTTTGGAGTTATTTTTTCTTTAGAGCCTAATATGTCTTTTTCTTGTGACTATTCACTGGGTACCTGAAAAGAGGTATATTCTCTGGTTTTCAGGATGTAGGACTGATATATATGCCAATCAGAATTACCTATATGTTGTTTCAAAGACCTTCCTTATTATTATTTTGTACTTTTGATGTCTATACATGAAAGGAAGTCTCCTACTGATGAATGGCTCTGTCTACGTCTTATTGTGTCACTTGTTTTTGCCTCAGGAATGTTGATATATTATTTGGTAAATAGATATTAAGAACTTCTCTATGCATACAGTCCATGTCATGAGACAAAGTGTATGTGAACTGCTGTATGGAAGATGAATTTGCTCTGTAAACTTTCACCCAAATCACAATTAAAAAAAAAAAAAAGAAGAAGAACTCTATGCTGTACCCTTTAGTATTATAAAATGTCATTCTTGTTCTTAGTTAATGTTTTATGTCCTGAATTAAACTTTAAGATTAAGATTACAATCTCTCATTTCTTTTTTTGCTTATACTTGCCTTACCCTATTATTTAAACCATTCTAAGTCTCTTTTGCTTTATATCTGTTTTTATATAACACACAGTGGGGTTTGCTTTGTGAGGCTATCTACAAATCTTTTTCTTTTACTTGGTGAGGTTAGCCCATTTGTATTTAATGATAGGATAGATATGTTTGTTCTTAATTTTGTTATGTTGCTTTATGTTTGGCTTCTCTTTTTACTACTTTTAAATACTTTCACCATGTAGCTTATCTTTTTTTTTTTTTTTTAATCACTTTTGGTGTGTGTATTTTTTTTTTCTGATAAATTTGAAGGTTTGTATATTTTTCATTCTTGCTTATCCCTCATAAGGAGCTCTGATGGCACAGTGATTAAGGCATTGGGCTCCTAACCAAAAAGCTGCTGGTTTGAACAAACCAGCTACTCTGTGGGAGAAAGATGAGGGAGTCTGCTTCTGTAAAGATTTACAGTCTTGGAAACCTATGGAGCAGTTCTACTATATTCTGCAGGGTCCCTATAAGGTGGAGTCATCTGTATGGCAGTGGGTTTGGTTTGGTTTCCCTTATCATAATCCCCTTTATCCTCTATTTCTTTTGGCATTATCTATTATTTACCTGCTGTAAGTAACACTCAAAGTTATATCTATAGCTATATCTATCTATCTATCTATCTATCTGTCTGTCTATATCTCCAGTTTTAAATGATCATCATTTTTTTCTTATGATTACCATTGTAACATTAGATAAACTTTTATTATTTTCTATGATGTATCAGCTTTAACATAATTTATTTTACCTCTAGTATTACACATAAGAAAATCACTGTACTTAAACTTTTCACATCTTTTCCTACCTTCTCCAAACTGGTGTTAGTTATAGCATTTCTAATTGCCCATGCTAATATCATTATAGTCTCCTTTGTAAATACAGTCCTAATACTTGTTTTAATCAAAATCCTATACTTAAATACATAAGTGTTCACCAGTGGTCTTTTGTCATAATTTTCCAGTGATTTCTTTGTTGGCTAATGATTATCATCTACTATATATTTCAAGGAGGGATCATGTAAAATATTTATGGATTCTTCAATGTTTAAAACTTTCATTTTTCTTTAGACTTGAATGACGTTTTGTCCAGTTTTTAAATTATATGGTGACAATATCTATTCCTTACAATTTTGGAGGTTGAGTGTTACTTTGAAGAAGTACAAGTCAATGTGATTTTTCTGTTTTAACTCTCTTAAGTCACTCTATCATTTTGCCTGGAGAATTATTTGTCTTCATACCCTTATTACCTCTCAGTATTTTATATTTGATGTACATTTTTAGTAGAGAGATGCAAGTGTTTTGTTATTCCTGGAAAGGTAAAGTGATAATATGTTTTAATATTTGTTCTATTCCATTAATTTGGTTTTCTTGTCCCAGGACCCCAATTATGTGTATGTTAGATCTGCTATACTTGTCCATAACTATTATTGAGTTTCTTCTTTTCTATCCATCCTCCCTTCCTTTCTGTCTCCCTCATGTCCTTCCTTTATTTCTCTTTTCCTTTCTTCCTTCATACCCTTCTATTTGATTTTGCTCACTTTTCTTATTCCTGTTCTTTGTATCCCTTACTGTGTATTTTAGTCTGTGTTCTCTAGACAGCAAAACAGTGAAATGTATCTATCTATCTATATATAGAGAAAGATTAACTTCCAGGAAATCGCTTGCATAATTTTGAGGGCTGTCAAGTTCAGAGTCAAATAGGCCAGGGAACAAACTGGAGACTTCTGCTGGCTTATGGAGTTTTGGAGCCTGGAGAATCAAAAAGTTGCAAATCAGGCAGCAAACTAGAGATTTCTCCAGGCTTACATCCCAGGAGCCAGAAATCAAGTGATGAGAAGAGTGCAGGGTTGCAGGGTCAAGAGAAATAAAATGAGCTTTGCCAGAACTACCATTTATATGCTAGAGACAGGTCAACACTCTCAAAGAAACTCCCCTTTCAACTGGTTGGCCAATCATGGGAAGTGATTACATTATGTTACAGTATATAGAAGAGCAAATAGTCCAGTCTCTGCTAAACTGCTGATAATCATGGCTCAGCCAAGTTGACACATACATTAACCATCATATTGTTTTCAGGAATGTGTATATATATACATATATATATATATATATATATATATATATATATATGGTGGTATAGTGCCTAAGACATTTGACTACTAACCAGAAGGCTGGTAGTTCAAACCCATTAGCCACTGTTCAGAAGGAAGGTTGGGCAATCTACTTCCATAGTGATACCACTTCGGAAACCTAAGGAGGGTCTCTATGAGTCAGATCCAACTTGACAGCAGTGAGTTTGGTTTTTATTATATATATATAATATTTATACTCCTTGCAATTTCAACTTTATTCTCAGTTTTGACTTTCTGTCACCTTTTTCCTGACCCCTAGCAACTCATGTTTCATCTCTTTCTATTTCCTAACCATCTCTTCTCTAAGCTCTTACATTCTAGGTTGTGTTCTTGCTTCATAGCCATATTCATCTTATTTTTAACTCAGTTAAATATTTGCCAATTTTTTCATCTGTTTAATTGCAACTTTTTTTTTTTTTTTTTTAAATTCTGGTGAGTGTTTTTCATCTATTGTCATTTTTATGATTCCTTTTCTTATTTTCTTTATTGTAGCATGTCTATGTAATAAATAATGTTTGTTCCCTTTTGATTGCTCATATTGAAGTAGCTAATCAATTATCTGAACTCACTGTTTGTGGGAGATTCTTGTAAGGGGAAGATGCAGGACCAAGATTTAGTTGAGGAGGAATTTTCCTTATGGCCCAGGGGATTATGTGGATCTTTGTTTAGCCTTAATTATCCCCAGCCAATAGAGAGATCCAAGTGTGGGGTAATTCATGATTCAAACTCTCTCTTCCCCTACTGCTACAGGTTGCTTTCTGCACAATTTGACTTTTCCAAGTTACTCTTCTTAGACTGGGATTATTCTTCTTTTCAGAACCTAATCACATCCGGAGAAACTCTTGTCTCCAGCTGGTTCATACCATTTCTATGGTAGTAAATCATGCATGTAGATTCTTACCTTGTTTGTGGAAGAATACATTGCCAACTCTTTTTGAGTCCTGCAGCTGAAGTATTTCCACTCTGCTTCCTCCTGTGGGAACCTACACATTATCTGTACTGTCACTGGCAGCCACTCAGTCCATTTTGTGATTCAGGGTTCAACTGTCTCCTAATTTTGTCAGATATTGAGTTTGAATTTCTGATTCACATTTGCCTAATTGCATTAGGAAACAAAGGGAACATGCTCACTTTACACCACCATATTTAAGGCAAAGTCTTTCTATTTCACTAGTTTTAAGCCAAATGCTTGTTTGCAACATTTCAATCATTCTTTGTAGTTTTGATTAGAAATAGTAACATCTCACATAAACTGAATAGACAATAATATTTTCATTTACCAAACATTTATTCTGGTCACATTTATTTTAACCAATTTTTAATAATCAATACAGTATTTGTGTTTTTTTCAATATTATTAAATAAAGAAAATCACATTTTTACCTTACACAATTTATATTGCAGTACTCATTTAAAAAGAAATCTGGGAACTAATAGTCTCTAAGATATAGAAGGTTAAAAAGCGAATTTTTAAGTGCTTTTTCCCCCCTTAGTACAAGTAATAAAATTAATAGAACTGTAATAAAATAGTAATAAAATAACTTTGAACTCTATCTTGTTCCTGAGTCCATTACTCAAAAAGTGTTTATGGCTACGTAATATAAGCACATGGTAAGATCAGCACCAGTAATGTTGTACAGAATTAAATCTAACCCACCATGTTATTGTTTGTTGTTATTTGCCATTAAGTCGGACCTGACTCATAGTGACCCTTCTTTGTGTTTCCGAGGCAGTATCACTACGGAAGTAGATTGCCCAACCTTCCTTCTGAGGAGTGACTGGTGGGTTTGAACTACCAACCTCTGGTTAGCAGTCAAGTGCCTTAGGCACTATGCTACCAGAGCTCCCAAACCCACCATAGTGGTAAATTTTCATTGGAAATCCATGTCTAATTGGAGAGACCCTAATAGAAAATTCTCCTAAATTATACAGATTGGAAATAAAGAGAAAAACTTAAAGGAATTCTCAGGAATTATATGAAAATTATGACAATAAATTCAGAAAGGGCAATCAGTTTATATCGCATTCCCTCTTCTACTCACTCCATTAGTTAAAACACTTTAATGGTTCTGCATTCTTGATAAGACTCTTTAATGGAGCCAAATAAGCTTTCACTGGTGTGGCTTTTACCTCCAGTTCTAGCTCCATCTCACATTGTGCTCCTACTGGACTTTTCTGGAGCAGAATATTTTTCTCACTTCACTCATATGGAGCATGCTTTCTTGTACCTCAGGACCTTTGCACATGTTTTTCCTTATGTAGAAACTTTCACCTCATATTTGCCTATTTAACTAATATTCATCCTTCAGAAGGAGCCCTGATGGACAATAGGTAGGCACTGGGCTGCTAATCAAAAGGTCAGTGGTTTGAAACCACTAGCTTCCCCATGGGAAAAAGAAAAAAAAAAGATTTGAGAGTCTGCTCTTGTACAGATGATAGCATAGGAAACCCTAGGAGAAAGTTCTACTCCATCAGATGAGGTCACTATGAGTTGATTAACTTGATAGGACACATCACTTAGAACTCAGCTGAAATTTCTTTTCTTCAAGAAAGTCTTCCCTGTCCTCCTTACTAGCATCATATGCCTTTCCTTTGTAACACTGATTCTATTTGCAATTTTCATGTCTCCTCCACTAGCTGTAAGCCCCATGACCATGTCTGTTTCTGTACAGTACTTTATTCCCAAGGCTTATCATAATACCTTAGCACATAGAAAGTGCTTTATTAATATTTGCATATGAATGAGTGAATGAAAGGATAATGATACTGCTTACTGAGTGCTAACTTTCTATCGGCAAACGTCTTTGCTATCTTTCTAGAAAGGCATATTTTCCTTTTAGAAAGCAGAAAGCAGAGAAAAAGAAGGAAAGAAAACAAGTGAGCCTAAATGTCCTTGAGGAAGAATCTTTGATCTTGTAAAGTTTCACTTATTTACTTCTTCTGTTAGTTGAATATGAAAGGTACCCAGGAGTCTAGAATTTACATCAAAACTATCTAAACTCTTCAGCTTTTAAAAATGAGCGAGGAATCTAATGATGGTTTTTAGAAGACAAATTCGACATTTTCTGCTTGTAATTGGATTAGAAATAAAAGCAGATCAAACTTTCCCACATATTCCTAATTTTCACCCTTGATCCTATACTAAATCAGAAAGCTTGAGGTAGCAAGGGGGATATATGTTTTTTTTAATGTATTGTAATCCAGGCCTTTGTCTGCTAGAACCTAATGAGAAGTGAGCTTCAAGTTTTGACTTTCAATTTCTCATATTGATTCCACTTTACAGACCCTGATGAATGTATCTCATATAGAGATTCTTTGAGCTTTTGAAAAAGAAAGTGAAGAAATTAAGAATCCCAGAAGGTCAGAGCCAGAAGTGGGTATGGAAATGATCTGTTCAGCATCTCTTATTTACAAATAAAGAAACTGGTGTCCAGTGAGCTTATGTGGCAAAACAGTGGTAAGAACTTTGGTGTCCACACTCCGTCACAAAGTCCTTTCCTTATTTACCCACCAGCCACTCCTTGGAAGGAAGATGGGGCAATCTACTTCCATAGTGATACTGCCTCAGAAACCCAAGGACGGGTCGCTATGAGTTGGGTCTGACTCAACGGCACATAACAACAACACAACATAAAGAATGACAAGGTGAGGCCCAGTGTTATGCCCATTTGTATATCAAAATTAATTTTTCATTGACTTGGTTTAAGGGTAGAATGAGGAAAAATAATTTCCTGGAAATATGCTAATTGCCCTTGAACCAATCCTGACTCATGGCGACCTCATGGGTGTCAGAGTAGAACTGTCCTCTGCTGTGTTTCCAAGGACTGTTTTTCAGAAGTTGATCACCTCTTCTGAGGCACCTCTGGGTGGACACAGTCTCCAACCTTTTGTTAGTAGCCAAGCACCTTGACCATTTGGACCACCCAGAGATAAACACCTCACAGCTTTCAAGTACATTAGGATTGATTTTTATATCATATAGAAATTACAAGTTTGGATCCATTCAGTAGACGTACAGAAGGAAAAACACACAGAGCTCTGGAATTAACAGGTTCCTTTTACTTATTAGCTGAAGCCTTCAAAGCTACTTATCCTCAGAACCTTGATTTATCTAAAAATTAGTACCTGCTTCATCGACTTACCTGAAATAGTTTGTTGATAAATCAATATGCAGATAAATGTATACTTAATAAATAAAATACTTCTCAGATTGCTGTAAGGATTAGATGTTACAACAGGACCTGGCACATAAAAAAAGTATGTGATAAGCCCTAATTTCTCTTCCTTTTCTAAAGTTCATGGAGCCATTTAGCTCTGGTCAGGTGAAGTTTTGTTTTCCGTTCTATGTAGGCAGGCTATTCAATCTCTGAAGAAAGGCACCCTTGGGGATACTTCATGTCAAAGTTAGCTGATATGGAAAATGTACTGAGTATTTAAGTGGTTTATAAAATGACCCCTATGGTGGTTGCTGCTGTAAATGACAGAACAACGTGCTCTTGTGATTGGAAATTGCTGCTTGCTGGCACACCAAACTTTTGTTAATGTATTGATGGAGAGTATTTGCATACTTGGTTTAAAGTTCTGTCAGTTTAATAGATTTGACTATCCACCAGAAAATAACAGATTTTTAGTACAAACCGGCAAGTCAAATTCAATCTGCCTCATGAAGCAGATTCAATTCTTCAGAAGGAGGCAATTGCTACATGACACTTAGAGAACATATCACTTCAGGCTGAACCAGTGTTTCAAACCTGCAGATTCTGGGTTCTTGCACTTAGAATCTTGTGATTTGGGGGAAATACAATGGCAATAGAGTTGAGATGCTTATCATTATCTTTCTCTAGTTATCATCACCATGAAAAGGAACTGAATTAGTTTCCAGGTACTGTGAAAGTTTTGAAAGAACACAGGACTAGAATCTCAGAAATTTGGCTTAGTCTTAGCACTTGCATTGGGGAAAAAGCATCTTTTCTTTTAGTCCTCAGTTTCCTTATTAATAAAATCACAAGATGGGAGTACACCCTCTCTAGACAAAAAGGAACAAAAACAAAAAACCCAAACTACATGCCATTGTGTTTGCTTGACTCATGGTGACTCCATATGTGTCAGAGTCTGACTGTGCTCCGTAGGGTTTTCATGGTTGTGACCTTTCAGAAACAGGTCTGTAGGCCTTCTTCCAAGGTGCCTCTGGGTGGGTTCAAGCCACTAAGCTTTTGGTTAGTAACTGAATGCATTACTATTTCCACAACCCAGAGACTCTTTTTAAGGGACTAAAATATGAGTCTGCCCCACTTACTAGAAAGACATTTTCCCAACAAGTATGGGGGAGGGGGAGATAGCACCTGAGATCTCTTGTCTTACCAAGTAGTCTATTATATGTTTGTCTACACCTTAGTCTTCTTCCATATTATATGTTTTACAGTCTTTAAAAACAATATATTCTTCACACCCCCCTCTCATGTTTTCTAGGCAAGATATTATTATTACTCTGCATAATGATGTGGTTGTAAAGATACTTTATCATCTCAACTGGTTGTATCCTCTGGGTGGGCTTCCATATGTCCTCATCCCTGTAGCCTGGATTCTTTAATTTCAACGTATTGTCCATAAGAGTTTTCTTTTATTTCATGATGATGGTGTTTATTAGTTTACAGTTCAGGTTCAGGAACACTCAATATACTCAAGACATATGGCCTTACCCAAAGGCACACTGCTCTTTGCCCCTTCCCCCCCCCCCCCCGCCTCTCAGCCTGGCCTCTGCCCTGCTTGAGAAAAGTGTTGCAAAACTCCTTTAGCTCTGCAGATAAGTGCAGCCCACTCCACCGGCTGCCCAAAAGCATTAGCTTTCTCACTCTGTGGGTCGTCAAGCCTGCTACTCTATCTTGTGCCATAAGATTTCTTAAAATAATGATCTGCTAGTCTGGAAAACTCCTATCAAAAAAAGTAAAACAAGTAGTTTTGTTGTTGTTGTTGTTATGTGCCGTCGAGTCGGTCCCGACTCATAGCGACCCCTCCTTGGGTTTCCGAGGCAGTATCACTACGGAAGTAGGATTGCCCAACCTTCCTTCCGAGGAGTGGCTGGTGGGTTTGAACCGCCAGCCATCTGGTTAGCAGGCAAGTGTCTTAGCCACTATGCTACCAGAGCTCCCAAAACAAGTAGTTTAGGATGACTCATTTTCAAAGAATCTAAGATGACTTCTAATGATTTTAGTATTTTTTGGTAATTGTTCATAACTTATGTATTCATTTATCTCTACTAGAATTCTTCCCAGATATCAGTGTCAAAAACATTGATTTATAGGCCCCCAAATTTTTTTCCCCTTTTTTGTATATAGGTACACAGTTTACCTGTTTTCTACCATTTAGAATTTTTTTATTCTTCTAGTTATGCTAATAGGACCAATTGTGGTCCTATTGGTTCTTCATTATCCCCAAAACTTGAAGTTTTTGAGAGCCCCTAAATACTCTTTTTAAATCATCTCATTTCTCAATCCCTGTGAGCAGAATAGTTAAACTAATTTATCAGGAAGTCTGGCTTTGAATGCTTTTGGATGAAGCATCCACTCTCTAATTCCCCCAGTCCTTACTAAGCTTTCTATTTTCTTCTCCCAGTATTTTGTGCCATTGGACTGGTCTATGAAGTATTTTGAAACATTAGTTCTACTGTTTTCAATTTGAGGATTATTCTCCTTGATAGTGAAGGAGTCATCACAGGAGTTGCTACTTCCTTGGATTCCCATTCCTTTGCTTCAGGAATTTTAGACTGCTCTTTGTCTAAAATCCTTTTCTCTAGTTCTTCTCCTCATTAATTTTTCATCATAGTTCCACCATTATCTCATACAATTGCAACAATTATTTACTGTGCATCTACTCTGTAATTCTGAGCACTGTGCAGGAGTTACAGACACGAGCAAGATGGGTCCCAGGCTCAGATCCTTGGTGCAGTGTCAGAGACAGATGTTTAAATCTGCACTAACAACACAGTATGTAGTGTGGTGTTTTGCACATGGACTCAAAAGCCAGACTTCTTGTTAACTGCCATTAAGTCAATTCTAACTGATGGCAACCTCATGAATGCAGAGAAGAACTACTCCATAGGGTTTGCAAAGCTATACCATTTGAGAAGGGGATCACCAGGTCTATCTTCAGAGGCACCTCTAAATGGGTTAGAGCCAGACTGACTACCTAGGTTCCAATCTTGGCTTCACTGCTGAATGACCATGTGACCTGAGCAGGTTTTCAGTCTTTCTGTACTTCAGTTTCTTAATCTGTGGACTGAGAATAATAGTAGTACGATCCTTATAGAGCTGTTGTGAGAATTAAATTATTTAATGTATTTAGAATAATACCTGGCACATACAAAATTTTAATGATTTTTTAATTAGTATCAAAGGCTAAGTATGATAAGAAAATATTAAGTCTTTCCTTCCTGCCCCTATATCCACTGTACTGATGTAATGTAATGGTCTCTCTCCAAGGTACTACTGGATAATATATTGAAATATTTCTATTGCTTGCTTTAAAAAGTCATTGCTTCTAAGTCCTCTTTCTACCCAGTGCTCCTATTCACTGTCTCCTTGACAGCCCCAAGCCCCATCTCTGGAATTCCTTGGATTTTCATAGCATTTAGCAACTCAAATTTTATTTTTTGACATGGCAGCACGTCTTTAGGACCTTGCTACAATGCTCAGGCCAACTTCTAGACTCCTGTTCTGATTGGTCAGAGCTCTAGATATATTGTTGTTAAATGTTTTGAATTTCATGCCTGTTTTATTCCTCTGTGGTCTATATAGAATATAGGCTCATAACCCTTTATCTGCAATTCCAAAATTAAAAAAAGAATACAAAATAGTGGTTTCTTCTTCCTTCTTTCTTCCCACCCTTTCTTTCTTCCTTAGTTCCTTCCTTAATTCCAATTTCTTTCTCTCCTTCTCTCTCTCTCTCTTTATAAACTTGATACTAAAACTCATTTGACCAAAAAACTTAACCTGAACTCACATGTGTAATTAAAAATGTTTATTTATCCTATTTAGTATTAAATCAATATGTTTCACTACAGAAAT
>NW_006921764.1:723101-724755 GCF_000298275.1 Orycteropus afer afer
GACAGGTTTCAGTGGAGTTTTCAGACTAAGACAGTTTAGGAGGAAGGATGTGGTGGTCCATTTCTAAAAAAAAATGGCCAGTGAAAACTTTATGAATAATGGCGTAACACTGCCTGATACAGTGCTGGAAGATGAGATCCTCAGGTTGGAAAGCAATCAACGTATGACTGGGGAAGAGCTGCCTCCTCAAGGTAGAGCTGACCTTAATAAAGTGGAAGGAGTAAAGCTTTCTGGACATTCATTTGCTGAAGTGGCATAACTCAAAATGAGAAGAAGCAGCTGCAAACATCCATTAATAATTGCAGTGTGTAATGTATGTAGTATGTGCATAAGGAAGTTGGAAGTTGTAAAAAAAAAAATAAAATGGAACACATGGAGACCAATATTCTAGGCATTAATGAGCTGAAATGAACTAGTACTGGCTGTTTTGCATCATACAATCATGTAACAAGTTGAAAAGGAATAGCACTGCATTCATTATCACAAAGAACACAAGAACATTTTAAGATCTATCCTGAAATACAATGCAGTTAAAGATAGGATAATATCCATATGGATATAAGGAAGACCAGTTAATATGACTATTATTCAAATTTACACACCAACCACTAAAGCCAGAAATGGAGAAATTAGAGATTTTCACCAATTTCTGCAGTCTGAAATTGACCAAATGTGCAATTAAGATGCATTGATAATTACTGGTAATTGGAATACCAAAGGTGGAAACAAAGAAAAAACATCAGTAGTTAGAAAATATGTCCTTGGTGATAGAAATGACACGAGATCACATGATAAAGTTTTGCAAGAGCAATAATATATTCATTGAAAATATCTTTTTTAAATAACATGACCAGTTCTATTCACATGGACCTCACCAGAGAGAATACACAGGAATCATATTTACTACATCTGTGAGAAGAGACGATTGGGGAGCTCAATATTATCAGTCAAAACAAGGCTAGGCACTGACTATGGAATAAACCACAATTGATCAAATACATCCTTAAGTATATCCCACCTGAATTTACAGACCAAAGACCAAATGACTTGTGGATGAAATCAAGAACATCATACATGAAGAAAACAAAAGGTCATTAAAAATAAAGACCAAAATGTATGTCAAAAGAGAATCTGAAGTTGGCTCTTCAATGTACAGTAGCTAAAACAAATGGAAGAAATAATGAAGTAAAAGAGCTGAAAAGAAGATTTCAAAGTATTATAATGAAATGTGCAAAGACCTAGAGTTAGACAACCAAAAGGGAAGAACACACTCAGCATTCCTCAAGCTAAAAGAATTGAAGATAAAGTTCAAGCCTTGATGTGATAGTTGGAGCTGCGTGTCAACTTGGCTGGGCCACAATTCTGTGTGGTTTGAGCTGTTGTGGTGGGTTGCTCCCATGATGGGATCAGATGACTATGTTATGAGCAGCCAATCTTTTGAAAGGGAGTTTTCCCAGGGGTATGGCCTGCTTCAAGTATATCTGTGGACATCCTGGGAGAGGAGACATTCTTCTGTGGATCGGGATTCTGTTGTGCTGCCTACAACTGTCCGTGAGTGAACAATCCACCATTTGGCCTGGAGACCTTGGATTCGTCATTCGTTGGAGTCAACAGCCAGTGTACTGCCTGCTAACCTTGAGCTCCTCAGCCCCTG
>NW_006921764.1:724855-726806 GCF_000298275.1 Orycteropus afer afer
GTTTGATCCAGGACCTTTGGACTTGCCAGCTTCTATAAGTGTGTGAGCCGTTTTCCTAAGACAAATCTCTCTCTCTCTCTCTCTCTCTCTCTCTCTATATATATATATACATAAGCTTTGCTGGTTTTGTTCCTCTAGAGAACCCAGTCTAACACATTTGGTACTGAGAGTGGTTCCAGAAAGACAAAATCATAAGGATGAGCTTCCTAAATTGGTTCTCCACTTTGGTTAATCTTAAAGACACTAGTGACCCTGCCTCTGTTAGTAAAGAGGGCCCTGCTAATCCGTGGCATGAGGTGGTAACATTAATACGTGAAATAACACCACCAATAGATCAAGTAGTTGTGAGAAGTGACACTCTGAGTGATCGGATATTTGATACTTTTCTGCAATTTTGTCAGCATGAGGAATATAAGGAAGCTGGTTGGTTCATCCTACTTACACTACACAAAGTGGTGAAAGAGAAAGATGAACTCAGAGCTGCTGAGTCTTGGCTTAAGTGCCGCATAAAAGACCTCAGTGTTTACAGTTGTGCTCTGAAAGAATGTCTTATATCTTCTAGTAACAGAGCAGATATTGCTGAAAACCAAACCCAGAGTCTAAGTGAGGGCATTGATTGGGAAAAAATGGGATCCTGAAACCTGGAATGGTGACATATGGTCAGAAGATAGTCAGGAAGATCAGGATACAGAGCATGTAAATTCTGTTGAATCCCTCCCATCTGAAGGAATTACTGTAAAGCCATTATCCCCTCCACCTCAGTTTGATGGGATTAGCTCGACTGTTCCTGCTGAGTCATTGCCTGAGGCAGAGGCCATGAAAGACATTGTTGAATGTTCTCTGGAACTTCCCCAACCACCCATTGTTGCTGTTAGACCTATAACTGAAGTTAAGTCCAAGCAAGCCCCAAAAGGTGAAATAGAATGTGTGATTGAGGAGGTGATATGCTACACCTGAAAAGACCTACTTGATTGTGCTAACATGTACAGACAGAAACCTGGAGAATATGTATGAGAATGGTTACTTAGGGTGTGGGATAATAGTCAAGGAATGTAAGATTGGATCAGTCTGAGTTTATTGATTTAGGCCCACTAGGTATGGATTCTTCATTCAATGTTTTAGCTCAAGAGGTTAGGAAAGGATCTAATAGTTTATTTGGTTAGTTTACTGAAGTATGGATTATGTGGTGGCCTTCCTTAAGTCAAGTTGAAGTACCAGACCTGCCTTGATATAATGTAGACGAAGGTATCCAGAGGCTTAGGGAAACTGGCCTGTTAGAATAGATTTATCAGATTAGACACCTAGAGCCAGAAATGGGGAGTCCAGAAGATACGCTTTTCACCAGTACAGTGAGGAATAAATTTGTGAAGGGAGCCCCAGCATCTTTGAAGACTGCTGTGTTTGCTATTTTATGTAAACCTGATTTGACAGTGGTAACTGCCCTAATTGAACTAAGACACTTACATACGATGGGGCTGATTGGACCCTGTGGTAGTAGGGGCCAAGTGGCAGCAGTTAATGGACAAAGGCAAGATGGGCATGGTTACCATAATGGACAGCAGAGTCAGAACAGTAAGCAGAATAGTCTGACTCATGTGGAATTATGGCATTGGCTAATTGCTCATGGTGTTCCTAGTAGTGAAATACATGGCAAGCCTACTAAATATTTACTTGATCTGTATAGATAGAAGAATTCTAGGTCACATGAACAGCAACCTAGATTGAATCGCCAGAATACAGAGTCACGACCTCTCAATCAATTCCCAGACTTGAGTCAGTTTACCGACCCACAACCCCTTGAATGAAGGGGAGGGCAGGTCCCTTTGAGGAAGGATCCCACTACATTGCCAAAAATCTATAATGTCAGTCTTTCTCTCAGCCTTCCCCAAAGGGCTCTGAGGCCTTTTACGAGTGACTGTTCATTGGGGAAAAGGAAATAATCAGACTTTTT
>NW_006921764.1:728138-728603 GCF_000298275.1 Orycteropus afer afer
CTGCTCTGCCACTTGGACCATATGATCCATCTGATCCAATGGTGCTTGAAGTGTCTATAGTAGATAGAGATGCTATTTGGAGTCTTTGGCAGGTCCCTATTGGTGAATCACAACACAGACCCTTGGGGTTTGGAGCAAAGCCCTGTAATCCTCTGCAGATAACTACTCTCCTTTTGAGAAACAGCCTTTGGCTTGTTACTGGGCTTTACTAGAGACTGAATGCCTGACCATGGGCTACCAAGTGACCATGAGGCCTGAGCTGCCCATCAACTGGGTATTGTCTGACCCACAGAGTCATAAAGTTGGACATGCACAGCAGCACTCCATCATTAAATGGAAGTGGTATACCAGAGATGGGGCTAGAATAGGTCCTGAAGGCACAAGTAAGTTGCATGAGGAAGTGGCCCAAATGCCTATGGTCTCCACTCCAGTCACATTACCTTCCCTCTCCCAGTCTGCACCTAT
>NW_006921764.1:730740-734275 GCF_000298275.1 Orycteropus afer afer
TAACAGAATACTGATTGAGATTTTCAACAAATAGATGCAATGCTTGAAGCACTCACTTGTAATTTGGAAGTCAGCTACCAGGACAACTGACTGGAAAAAATCCATATTTGTGTTCATTTCAAATAAAACTGATCCATCAGAATATGGAATTCATCAAACAGTATCATATTATCACACACAAGTACAATTTTGCTGAAAATAATTAAAAATGGTTGCAGCAGTACATAGGGAACTGCCAGAAATTCAAGCCACATTCGGAAGAGGACATGGACTGAGGGATATCATTGTTGATGTCAGATGGATATTGGCTGGAACCAGATAATACCAGAAAGATATTTACCTTTGTTTTATTGACTCTGGAAAGGCTTTTGACTGTGTGGATCAGAACAAATTATGGATAACAAAGAGAAAAGATTAAAGTTGTCTAGGATTTCATTTTACTTGGATCCACAGTCAATGCCAATGGAAGCAACAGTCAAGAAATCAAATGATATATTGGTTTGGGCAAATCTACTGCAAAAGATGTTTTTAAAGTGTTAAAGAACAAAGATGTCATCTTGAAAACTAAGGTGCACCTGACCCAAGCCGTGGTCTTTTCAATTGCCTCATGTGCATGTGAACGTTGGACAATGAATAAGGGAAACTGAAGAAGAATTGATACCTTTGGATTGTGGTATTGGTGAAGAATATTGGATATACCATGGACTGCCAGAAAAATGAACAAATCTATCTTGGAAGAAGAACAGACAGAATGCTCCTTATTATTGAGGATGGCAAGACTTCACCTCATGTACTTTGGCCATGTTATCAGGAGGGACCAATCTCTGGAGTAAGACATCATGCTTGATAAAGTAGAGGGTCGGTAAAAAAGAGGAAGATCCTCAAGGAGATGGATTGACACAGCGGCTGCAACAATGGACTCGAGCATAGCAAAGATTGTGAGGATGGTGTAGGACTGGGCAGTTTTCCATTCTTTTGTGTATAGGGCCACTATGAGTCAGAACCGACTCATCCACAACAGTCTAGTCATGATTTCTATCATATCAAACACCACGATTCCCCAGGATCATACTGTTTCTGTTATTGAATGTTCTATTTAAATTTATTGGCCAAATTTTGCCCCTTAATATCTATATATTATAAGTTTCACTTATTATTTATGACACACATACCTGTTTCTTTATTATGAGAACTTATGTACCTCTTCCATATTGTTCACTGTTATGCATATATAGTTTTTCCCCTACTCTCTAAACTGATAACTTGGGGCTATTTTTTCCCTCCTAAATGTCATATTTTACCTTCCTGATCTGGTGAGAAAGTCTTTGCTAAAAACATTTTTTCTAGAACACATTATTCTTTACCAAGAGCCCTTTACTAAGGAAATAGGAACCATGTGCTAGAGACACAGCCCTGTTCCTTGATCCCATGTACCTATCAGATCCTTTATTTCCTTGTTGACTGTGGCCTAGATGTCCACTTAATCTCAGCAATATACTCGCATAGCCACACTCTTAGCCTTGACAGAAAACTCTACAACCTCTGATATCTTGACTTCAAATATTTCATTTCAGACCAGTCTCCCATCCTTCTATCTTAATTCTCCAATCATACTTCAACTTTGTCAAGACCCTAAATTGAACCCTAGATATTATCATTCCTCTTGACTCCTCTTTCCTCCTTGTCCAGGTGGGACTCCATGGTCTATTAATATAGCCAAGGCCAAGTAAATTCTCTCCATTTGTTTTCTCCAGTTCCCTCTGTTGTTCTTCCTGGCAAAGCCCTTGCCCATCATCTACTAAACAGTTAAATCAAACAAACATTCAGAATTTTGTTCACTTTAAATTCAAGATCACAGCTATCAAATGGACATTCAAATCTGTCTGATAACACCTATGTATTTCTCTAATAAGTTAATATTTCCACTCCCCGAATGCCATATTTCATACTTCATCTATCCACAAATTTCTATGTCCTCTCTTCTGTTCTTGCTCCTTGGCTCACATTTCATGTAGAAAATAGAAGCTCTTGATCAGTCAAGAACTAATTCATTAGTTTTCTCACTACCAAATCTACACATCTACTTGACTCTTTACCCATCATCTCTCCTATTATAGTGGGGGATTGTCTCCAGCCAAAGCCTATTCTTCCCCTAGTGCTGTAAATCCCACCCCTGTTTTCTTTATTAAACACTAGCATCTTTGTCTCATTCTCTCTTTCTCCTCAGTCATTAACCCTCCCCCCCCAATGGATTGATCCCATCATCAGTGTTCTCTAGCTCCAGAATCTTCTACATTGAAAAAGGAAGGCCTCCCTTGATGCCATCTCTTCTCCTCCAGCTCCTGGCCTATTTGTTTTCTTTCATGGCCAAAGTGCTGAAACATTTATCTTAACATGAGATCTCCACTTCCTTGGCCCCCAATCATTCCTCAACCCATTTCAATATGGCTTCCAGCTCTAGCAATCTATAATGTCACCAGTGAACTTCATGAAACTAAATCTGATTGATCTGCTATTTTCTGTTCTTTTCTTACTTGAACTCTTAGCAATATTCAACACAGTTGATCATTTCCTTCTTTCTGAATTATACTCTTTCTTTGGCTTCTGAGTCACAACAATCTCTTGTGTTCTCCCTACCTGTTTGACTGTTTCTCATTTCCTCCTTTTACATACCTTTGAAAGTTGATATTTCTCAAGCCCCAGCTTAGAACTATTTTTCTTTCTGTAAAGCTTTTTCTAGGTGATTTGTTTCCTGGAAAAGAAAGAACTGTTTTTCAATTCTATTGACATGCTGACAACTCATAAGTATATGTCTTTAATCCAGAGCACATCTCTGAAACATCCACAGATGTCTAAAATGTAACATATCTAGAGCTGAACTTTCACTCTTCTCACCTGTGGTAGTTAAAGTTGTGTGTCAACTTGGCTGGGTGATGGTTATGAGTGTTTTGGCAGCTCGATGTAGTTATTCCCCATGATGAGATTATAATCCCCTCCATGGTGGAATGTGCTGTGAACACCTAATCAATTGAAGGAGAGCTGCTTGTGGGGTATAGCCTCCTTCCAGTATATATGGAAGAGCTTTGAGTAAGGTTTCTAGCTTTTGGGAACATCTGGACCCTGCCTTAGCTGAGTCTTGGCCTGCTATTTTGGCTGCCAGTCTTGGGATTGTTCCTGGACCTGAACCAATGGTCTGCTGCATTGCCTGCCCATCTAAGGATGGTGCCATTTTACCTATTGATCTAGGGTTCATTGGCTTCAGCAGCCAGAAGCTGTGTGAATCAGAAAAAAACCTCCAGCTCCACTGGCTCTGGAACAAGAGGCAGAGCTGAAACCCAAGGTCAAGGGGTCTTCACCCAGCCTCTAGAACCTGCAATTTGGGCTCAGACTTCAGCCTCCTAAACTATAATAGACTGCTGCTTGCACTGGCATCGACTGTAGAACCAAGCAACGTGAATTCTTTGACAACCTCAATCTTCTCTCCATTTATTGTGAGGCTGCTCATTGGTCCAGTTGTGAGGATTTTTGTTTTCTT
>NW_006921764.1:736293-764961 GCF_000298275.1 Orycteropus afer afer
GTTCTGCTGTGCATGGGGTCGCTATGAGTTGGAAACGACTTGACAGCATCTAACAACAACAACAACAAACTATAATAGAATAAATCCCTGTTTGTTAAGACCACCCACTTGTGGTATTTTTGTTATAGCAGCACTAGACAACCAAGACACCACCTAAGTACTTCCCTTCCCATGTATTCTCCATCCACAGTGCCCATATTCATAACAATCTAAGAGTAAACGCTGGCTCCTCCATCTGGCTCATTGTCCAGAGACTATCCATCTCCACATCCTGATAATTCTACCTCTACCATCTATTTCAAATCCATGTTCATCTTCTTATCTTGACAGCATTCCCCTAGTCTAGGCAATTAGCATCTCTTTACTGGGTCTCTACAGTTATCTCTGGAGCCCCTGGATGGTGCAAATGGTTAACACTTGGCTGTTAACTGAAAAGTTGGCATTTGGCATCCAGCTGGAAGCACCTGAGAATAAAGGTGTAGCAATCTAATCCCGACAATGTAGCCATTGGAGCACAGTTCTACTCTGACATCTGTGGGGTCACCATGATTCAGAATCAACTCTACAGCAACTAGTACTGGTATACTTATTTGCTGATTTCTTTCTTTGTTTTTATGTTCAACTTGTTCCAATCTATTTAACACACAGTGTCCAGGATGATCTTTCAAATAAAATTTGATCATGACACTCTGCTGCTGAAAACACCCTCACTGATTTACTGATTTATACTAGCCAAGTTTTACTTCTTGAAACATAGAATGATACTGCTGTGTCTTAAACACTCCTCTGTCTTCTACCCCTTTGCCCACCCCACAGCCAGTGTATGGCAGCCTTCTCTTTAATCTTCAGATTTCAGAGTAGGGGTGTCTTCTTCAGAGAGGCGTTCCCTGGCTGTCCACTCCCACCATTCCTTACTTTCTCTTTCACCACCAACACTTCCCTTGATAGTGTCATATATTTTGTCTGCTTGCTATTTCTTTTCTATCTCTTCTCAACTAGAAGCTCCTTAAAGACAAAGACAATGTCTCTTGTTCAAATGGGGATACTTTCACACTGTTTGGCATGTGATATGTTTAATAATCATTTGTTCAGTGGCTCAGTCCATAAATTCAAGCTGACATGATCCTTCATGCTTCTTTGGCCCCTGTTTTATTCCCTGTGATGTTCAGAGGCATGATTCTGTACAGAGGTGTGACAGTTCCATGCTAATGATTACTTAGTACCTTCTTATACCAAATTCTGCCATTAGTAAAGGTAGGTCAAAGAAATCTATTTCTTGACCCTCAAAGACCTTAATTAAAATCGTGTCCTTTTCCCATGTCTACCTTTTCTCACCATCTCTTGGAATTCTCACTGTATAGGTCAAATACATAGCTTTTCTTTTTCAAAATCCACTTTACACCTCAATTCCCCTGATGAAAGCAGGATGAAAAGGAAAAGGAGAAATCTTAACTACTCTGCATAATTTTGTTCATGCTGAGAAAAAAACTCAGAAATAGCCTAGTTAGGCTAAGTGTTCTTTTGGAAATTAAAAAAAAAAAAAAAAAGAAAAGAAAAATGTTTGAGGTAGAATAACGTATATATTATAATAATCACAGGACAGATCCCAGAGCTCTCTCTATCTTTATAGAAATTAGAGTGTTTTAATATGAAATATATAAGGAGATATATTACCTTAATAATATCATGACTACTTTTGTAGATGTATTCCTTTTTCTAAAATGACAATTAGTTTCACATTTATTACCATTCCAATAGTTTAATATATATAAATAGGACATGAACTTTGATAGTAATTGACAATGGTGTAATTTTCCTCATGGTCTTACAGAAACATATTTAGAGCTAAAAGTTTGTATAATACATCTACAGCATCATGACAAGAATTCAATATATTTAATAAGTAGCTAGAGAGCAGACATTTCTCTTAGGATTATAGCAACCTATGACTAGGATTATTCAGGTGCCAACATTATTTAATAATAGGAGAATTGAAAGAAAAATTAGTATAACATTTAAAATTCATTTAAATGCTCATTTTAATAGGGAGAAGAATGATATAAAACAATGTAGAACTAAATTAAAGACTGAGCCTTTCTTTTATTAAGTGCTAGATTAAAAATGTACAGATATTTTTTTCCACAGGTTATTGCTGTTTCGCTGTGGACAGACTGAATTGATTTGAAAACCCACTGCACTTTCCCTTAATATAAAATAAAAGTGAATAACCCAAGAGATAAGAAAAAAAGAGTAAACACTGGAGTAAACATTGCAGCTGAAACTAAAGTAACTGAAGTGAAAATGTTTTCATAATGAACTTTTATGTCTAACAAGCCCAGACACTTGGAACAGTGTAAGTTATATTAAAGCCTTTTATGAAAGGATTATGTTTTGTATGATGAGTGTTTTAACATAAGTAAGGTACACTGCGTAAAATATAACTATATTTAATTCAAAGTAATTATGAGAATTCAGGCAAAATTATTTTATTCCACACTATCACATTGATGCAGGGGGAAAAAAAACCCTACATTTCTTCTGAAACCTTTCACTGACATGTCTCCGTTTCAATTATTTTTGGCAGTATGTATTGCGTCTCTGCCTCAGCTACCTTTTATATCGACAGTTGGTAGCACAAGCCTTTTAACGCACAAAGGGTAGCAGCTCTTCAGCCAATCTGTGATAAAAGGGAAAAAAATGAAATCACTATGGAAACTGCAGGAAGGATCTAAAAGCTCTCTTTATAAAGTAAACGTCTGATGTTTGTGACTGTAGGGATAAAAAAATCATAAATCTGTATGATGCTATCATTCCTGATTTGTTATCTCTGCAAATGCCACGTTGAAGAGCCTGACCTTAGCTTCATTAGGTGCTGTCTTTTCAGAAATAGTTACTATTCAACAAGGAATACTATTATATATGTATGTGATACATATACATATATACATATAACTAATAGTTATATTACATATATGTACATACATACATATAACTAATAGTTACTATTCAACAGGAGGAAGACGGTGGTCTGCAGAGATGTGGAGGTGAAGAAGGGGATGGAGTCGGACTGAGAAAAGAAACTAATTTGCTTAGAACATTTCCTTTCTTTGCTGATCTGATTGTCTTTTTCCTTTAATCCACCGTGACTTGATGGACTCAGGCACACTGAATTGATCTCCTTCTGTTTGTATTTTGTTTTTTTGTTTTTCATTCAGAAAGGGAGCAAATCTAAAGCCGAAATTCCACTCAGAAAACTAGGTTTCGTTTCCTGACATGTCTGTCTTTGATCTTGAATTGAATAAACTTGGACCCTCTCTTTCCAATCAAAAAGCAAATAAAGACCAAGAAGACATTCTCACTTCACCACTTTGGGCCCCCACGAGGGAACTATGAAGGCGATCGTGACTATAAAATCTCTGAAGAACCGAATCTGACAACAGACAGCAACAGACACCTGTGTCAAGAAAGGAGTTTCAGAGTATCTTGTCCTTCCTAGAAGTTCAGTGACTTTTATAAGCTAGTTAGTTGCATTGTTGTTTAAATACGGCTCTTTTTATTTGATAGTAGTTTACCTGTGGAAGAGGGTTGATGGAGTCAAGAGTACCTGGAAATGTTCTAAGTTATGAAATCCTTCAAATTTCAGAATACATTACATTAGAGGCAGATAAATATTCAAGTAAGTAGATCAATTTCAGCATTGCATACCCTGCTATGGTTCTCTCTCCAGTGTTTACAATTGAATACTACTTTTTTTTTTTTTTTTAAGTTATGGCAACTTTAGTACAGTTGTAATGCATTGAAATGTCAAAGAGTGATGTGCATGATAATTGATTTCATATCATCACGCTGTGTTTAGGCAATTATAAACACTGCTAATCTAATGTTTCAAGGTACTTATGAACAATTAGTGATTCTGCACTAGCATCTCAAACACACTTTTGATGATAAACTACACTGAGATAAGTTCTATCCATCTTAAAACAGTTGTCGTGTAGAGGATTGTTAGGAAAAAAAAATAAGATTTATTTTTTCAAGTGCAATGATTAAGGATCTGAAAAAAAAAAAAAAAAAACAACCAAACAAACAAAAAACCAGGAGCATTCTTATACTGACCATGCACAAATTCACACACAGTCAGTAAGGAGACTACATTGCTCTATAATAATCTACTTGTTTAAAATAAAAGAACATGACACCTGCAATACTGACTTTATTGAACTTCTAGTACTCCTGATGACTAACTTGGCTGTTGACACAGCCTTTCCAATTTCCACCCAGGGCTTTCCTTTCCATTTATAAGGGTGTTAATGATCAGTTATACAGAGTCAGATGGATGTGTGTGTTTGGGTACCCAAACATAAATACGTGCATACTTTCATTTGAAACTATTTAAATGCCTCATACATACTGACTTCACTGATGCTTTTTGTGCATATAATGAAAACCAATTATCTGTGGAGAAAACTTGACTGGGTGGAAGGAAATTAAATTGGTTTTTAAAGACTTCCTTAAACAGCATTAACTAGGGAGAGATCCAATAACATTTTAGCTCTGGATTGTAATGCCTTTGCCATATTAACAAATCATATTTTAGCCTTTTATCAAAAGATTGGAATGGGGAAGACTACACATGACAAGAGGAAGGGAGAAGGGCACTTCGAGCTGTAGCTTTGTGTGTGTCAGGCCGTTCTAACAACTGTCATGAAGCGCCGGAAACAGCTATTGGAGAGGTCAGGTAGGTTCTAATTCACTCGGAGAATGAGAAAGACAGGATCATATGTATCTCTTAACAAAAACTTCCAGAATTGCAACTGAAGGAACTATCATTTCTAGAATATTCCATGCTTTTAAAAAATACTATACATAATCAGCGTAGGGAAATCCGTACCAATCTGTTTGCCTGATTCCCTCCTGGGAATTTCCCAACTTCTGTAAAATGCTTTTGTGTTGAAAATCAGCTTTCATCAATCAGTTACATATTTTTTTTTTTTTTAATCATAGTGCTCTTCAAGTCTGAAACTACTTATGAAGACATTTATAGAAACACGGAGAACATTGTTTTATTTACACAAGCAAGGATGCAGATACTTTCCCTTTGTTACCATCCAAACTATTAACATTCTATTTCCTCTATGTACATTCTCAGAGTTGACTTCCAGCAGCTCTTGTAGAATTTTTGTTGTTGACGACAACTGCAGACCGGTTGATTCTCAATAAGGAAGGCAAAATACTCAACCATTACCTCAAAATATCTTAATGCTTCCTTGTGATACGTAACCCACTTTACTGAGCTTTTCTGAGACCAAATATTTATCTAATTTAAGCCGTAGGTCAGGAAGCTGAGCAGGTAGACTCTATAAAATATATATTATCATGCAGCAGAGTGGGGATTGCTAGACAAAATGCACACTTTGCTTATATTAATTATCAAATGGTTGCACTATTAAATATTGCAGGTGTTTTGGTAAAGTACTAATATTTTCCATTAAATTTTCACTGACTGTTCAGAACAGTCTTCTCAGAAGTAGTGTTTCCATTCCCTTTACGGAGTGTATTATATACATGGAAACTTAAGTAACATTTACCCCATTCTCATCTTAAATATTGGAAAGCCTTAGTCTAAATTTCATAACATGTCCTTTAAATCAGCCAAGTTGCATGATCAGAGTTTTACGATTTCAGTTTCGAGCATAATTCTGGTAATAGTTTCCTCTCCCAGTAAAGAAATTTCATCTCTCATCTTTATCCTGCTCCACTTCTCCAAAAAAGTCAAGTTCTGTGAGACAGAAGTCACCAGGGAATCTCTTCATGGGACTAAATAGCCACATCCTAGAGAGGTCTCTGAAGTTTTCTCAGTGACATATTATTTTCTGTTTCTAGAAATACTTTGTGATACTGCCATTCATTTCCTGACACCTCGATTCCCCCGTGCTTTCACTCTGAACCAGAATTCACTTTCTAATCGTAAATCAGCCATCTGAGATAAGACAAAGACTTTTAATTAAAATTTTAATATGGAATCCAAGATATTTGGAGATTATGCACAGAGGTGATCGTCTATGTATTTAATAACTGCATGAAGAATGTTGATAATGTTTAATTCGGTGGAGAGAATATTTCCACCTTTCCTGGGCTTGGGTTACTTGCAAGTTCTTGGAGAGTCTCTCAGAACTTTCAGCAGCGTGAGGCTGATTGTGTGAATGAGTAACTGAATGTGTCTGTTGCAGGTCCTAAGGGGAAATTATAAAAATTAGGATGTTATGTAATATAAAGAAGATACTCTGTTTTCCTCTCACATTTCTTCTGGGAAACCTTATTTCAAGTCTTTGAGATCAAGCTATGTGGGTTCGAAGCGTAATACCAAGTGGAGTATCAGGGGAATTAGCCTGCCCCTTGCTACTGCTAATGAGTGGCGCCCTTAACCCTCATGTGTTTTTTCCTTAAAAACCCAGCACATGAAACAGTTGTTTTTTTTTTTTTTTCTTTCTCTCTCTCTTCTTTCAAGGTACAGAAAAATCCTCACCAGAGATTAGAGGTAGGAGCCGAAAGTGCACTTGGCACTTTATGTTGGACTCCTGGTTGACATGAATTATTTGGCAAATCTGGGACTGCAGTGTGATTTATAAACTTAGGGTGGCGTAACAGACCTCAGGGTTGTTCTAGGGACAGAGAAATACTGGTAGTGACTTCACAATCAGCTTTATTGCGAAAAAAGGATCTTTTTCCTAATCATGAAGCATAAAAATGTACACCTTGCACAGAATAACACTGATGTCCTTTCACACACTCCTGCTTACACACACAGATATACACACTCCACTAATGTTTCCTCCGCTTTTCATTTACATGTACACATGACTCTCATGAATGTTGATCACCCCTGCACATGCCTCCAGAAAATAATGGACGCCGACTGTGAGAAGTATGTTAAGACATGTTAAGAGTTGAATATTTAAAATCTTTTTGGTGCACCAAGCTTGGTTTTCTGAAGACAACAAAAGTTGGACAGAAAAATCAAAAGGGAAAAAGATAAAAGATAATAACACAAGGATGGAGTTTGGGTAATGCTCTAATTAAAGGTGCTTAAACTAAGTCTTATCACATGCTCAGGAGCGAGAGTTAGATTGTCCTTTAACTGCAGCATTAGAGGCAGTCATAGGAGCCCTGCTTGGAAGCTGTCACCTCTGTTAGGCTTCAGTGCCGTTCTATGTGCATACCTAATACAATCTATCCTGCTTTTTTTTTTAATATATATAATGAATGGACTTCTGCTATTTTGCTATTAAGATACCCATGATAACGAAGTTGTCCCTTGAACTTATAAAGATGTACATGTTCTTTAAAGTGGATTTGCAAAAAAAAAAATCAGTTTATCCCACTGAGAAGAAACAGGTTACAAGATTCTCTTGTTTTCATTTCAGGCTCGTAGATTAAGATGATCTTAATAAGAAACCTCAACTTTTCTCCTTGTTCAAATACTTTGTTTCCAAACTTGTTTCCGAAGTTACCAAGTCAAGCATCCATTTGCCAAGCAAATTTTTTTTTCTAACTCCTAGAAGAGTTTCTAAAGCCTGTATTAATTACTCTAAGTCTTAGTCAAATGACACGACTTGAAATGGTTTCAAAATGCTGGTATTTAGGCAGAGAGACAGTGTGAAAGGAGGCGAATGGATTTTCTAAGTCTGTTTCTTTTTTCTGGAGTTTTGAAACGTCAGGATGCAATCTCTTATTAGTTTGCTTGGTTTGTTTTATTTTTAAATAAATAAAAACACACCCTAGATATTTAGAAGGAGCTATTCAGCAGTATACAGATATGTTCTATGCGTCTCATTACCATTAACTGACATGCATGCTTAAACCTCCATTTATTGTACTGTTTACTCTCTGGCTTTGTAAAGTGATGCCTGAGTCAGATATGCACAGGGCATCACGAGAATTGGTGCTCCTCTAGAAAAAATCCAAAGTGCTTGTATATTTAGTTTTTGACTTTCTTGGGGGGTAGTGGGGGTGGTGGTATAACTCCATCTCTTATTTCACTCAACAACAAGCTACTTTTTCTTTTGTTTCTCTATTTTCTGTCTTCTATTAGTGCGAAACAATCCAATGCAAGGCATTTTGCCTTCTTTCACTCATTAAAAGCAAATTATTCCATAAATACACAAAGATCAAAGTTATAAATCCCCTATAAAGTACTCTGTGAAGTTCCAGGAATTTAAAGAATCAAATGTACCCTCTGGATCTCAGGATCCATCAGGGAGAATGGAGAACAAGTTCTTTTTCTCTGGGCTTCCTTCCTTCTGTTGAATTGCCTTAGGCATAACTTACACTCTGGTGAGGCATTGGGGAAGGGAGTGCTTGAGAAAGCAATAGGGTCTAGAAAGAGAGGACCAAAAAGACTTGAGCCCCTAGAATACAAGTCTGCCGGGTGGCTTTTGTGTGCAGTGTTTTCAATGTGCCACACCCCTATGCAGAGGGTTGGGACCCGCTGGTTTTGGTAAGCCCATTTGTATTGGACTATATATATTTACACTCAGGCTGTTTTGAAAAATCCCAATTCCTCACTTCCTATTTAAATTGGCTGCACTGTTTATCTTGGATGTCAAGGGTTTCTTTTACTCTCTAGGTCTTCTCTGTGGAATCTAATGTTTCACTTCTTCTCAGAAAAAAATAAGATATTTGCATCAAATTCAACATTTCCATAATAGAGGCAGAAAGTCTCCTTTTGTAAAGGATACAAGATTAGTTCCTGCCATGAGCTCATCGGCATCATCTCATTTATTTCGTGTGGGTGGTAAGAAGACCTTTGCATTTGACCAAAAAGCACTAGTAAACAAGGAGTTAAAATGAAGGCAGGCTCACTGGTTTGCTGAGATCTGTCAGAGGCTGACTGGCTGGCTACATATCTCTGTCTGGAACAATAGGCACCTGTATTCTGCACGGACGGCTGGGCAGCGCTCACACTCTGGAGAAGGTCTGCCTCCGTCTGCGCTTTCCTGGTGAGAATCCCCAATGACAGTCCCACTTTTCAGTGGGGGAGAAAAAATAGCTGTCTACTCTTTTGATGAAGGAGAGAGCTTTGATCATTTTTATTCAGGCTTGACTTGGCCGGAGGTTTAGGTTCTTAGTCTCAAGTCAGCAGTCTCTCTCTTCCTCTCTCTTTCTCTCTCTCTCTCTCTCATCCTGTCACACATTCACACACACACACACACAAGCACACACACAAGCACACATCCATCCTCCCTCCCCCCTTTACAAGCTCACTCTCTCACTCTCATTTCCCCTTGTAGGGTCTTTGCAGGCAGATGAGTACTACAGCTGTAAATGAAGCATAAGCAGTAAACCTAGTGGAGCCAATTTCCACAGTGGCAAGAGGGTGCACCAGAGGTGACAGCAATGACAAGGACCGTCCTGACAAGTTTTAGGTAAGAAAATATTTATGCCCTGAATCTGGTATTTCTGCATCCCTTTGGGAGGGAGAAATATTGAGGTATAAAGTGAGTCTCTATAGGGAAATAGCTCCAAGAGGGCATCGGCGGTGCTGTAATTTGCCTGCAAACCTGTGTTCTCAGGGCTTTGTGTTACTAGAGTCGCTGGAGGTGAGGTGTGAGCAGGGCTGGGCGGAAGGGTAAGCCGCTTGCTTTTTATATCTGACTGATGACATTTATCATGCTGCTTAAATTTATATCTGGAGAAAATTCTGTTTGGTGACAGCAATGTTTTGTGCAACGTGCAGCATATGGACGTGAAAAATTCAAGTGATGTTCTTTCATTCTAAATTTGTAATTATTTTTACACTCAACTGTACCAAGGTCAGAGAGTTTTAAAAATTAATGAGATTCCCTGTGGAGTTCAAATAGTCATGTCTACGTGAGCTGCCATAAAAAGATACAATAATGCTGATATATATATGTGTGTGTGTGTGTGTATACAGATTTAACTGTCTTACTTTGAACCTATTCCATTTGAAATATAGGAATGTACAATAGTTTATGGATGTTGAAGTATGTGTGGAGATTAGTCCTTAAAATCTTTTTTTTTTTTCAATGATCAGGAGAAATTTAGTCAAAATTAGACTCTCAAGGATAGATACTGTGTGTGGAGATAGTACTAAAACTTAATGGATGGTATTGTTATGGCATTGTAGAATGATACCTTAGACTTTCGAGGAAATGACAATAATGAATGAGTCACATGGTAAAAAAAATCTCTAAATATGCTTTCATTTAAAGGAGTATGTAAAACTCAGGAGATATTTTGGGTAAAAAATTGCTGGCACGAACAAAGCAGCAAGGGTGCACATTGAGGAGAATGCTTTGTCACAAAAATGAGTCCAGGGCATGGGTTTAGGAGGCTAAGTGGTTCTTACATTCTCAGTGCCCCACAAAAGGGAGCCTATTGGGGTAAGTCCAGACATTTAAAAATGTACCCCCAAACTTTCATTTCCCACAATTTCAAAACATTGTTTGTGTTCCTGATAAAATACATTGTTTAAATGCGGGGGACTGGGCAGCAGTCTCTAGTATACTGTAATCGGGGCTAAAGATGCTTTTTATCCCAAGTTCCCCATTTGCAAGACCCATTCTGAGCTTCCTGTGATATATTGTTATGTAAATACTGTGCAGCCAGAGAAAGCAGCACTATGGAGATTCAATTTACTTTGAAAGTTGTTCATTATAGCAGGGATGAATGTTATTTATTTGATGTGATTCAAAGGCTGGAAATGACTTTTTCATTGTGGCGCCTTTTGTAATGGGTGCAGGGTGATCTAATCTTTTTAATTTTGGCTTTCACACCAGTGGAGATGAAAAGAGATCTGAACTCATTTATTGGTTGCTAGGTCCTTCTGGAGGCCCAAGTCCCGTACTTGGTTGCTATGGCCAGTCTGACCTCAATCTCCGAGGTTTGGGGGGACTTCAGCAGTCTTTTTTTTTTTTTTTTTTTACTAAGGAGCATGTACCTTGATTTATGTCCAAAACTGTGGCTGAACGTCTTTGTCTGCAAGTGATAAATGGTGGCGAACGATTCATCAGTTCTTACAAGTAAACACCGCTGTCCCACTAAAAGTATGTTTTGTTCTGAGTTAATGATATGGAACAAGCCAGCCTCCACAAACAGCTATCTTTTATTGTGAAGGGGCCACTGAAACTTGGAGCAAAGTGGAGGAAATTGGCATTCATTTTCTTGTACATTAGCATTTCATTCGTGACTGGGCTGATGCGGCTCTAGGTGGGATGAGTACGAAAGGGTAAGCCTGCCATTTCCTTACCTTCGCTCTAGTGGGGGTTGCATGTAAAACAGACCGTCTCCAGTGCCTGCGTTCTCCTGGGGGAGGTAAAGAAGTCAAGAGTAGTTTTCCCAAAGGTCTCGCTTTGTGCCTGCCAAGGGCTAGGGCATAAATAGGCAGATGCGGTGGCTCTGCTGCAGGCGACTCTCTTGCCTTCAGTCTGACGCTGGTTCTTTGAGGGAACGTTGTATCCGATATTGGTGATTCTCAGGAATTTTCTGCTTGTGTGCTACTTAATGGTCCCTGGACTTCCTTGTATTCTCGAACCTTGTTAGAAAAGAGTCGCGAGGAATAAGAGGCTGTGGACTATACAGCCAGGCTTAGCAATGAGCCCTAATACACTTTCCCAGTTCCCTTAAAATTTGCTAATTGATGCTGCAGGGAGTATATATCCTACTAATGTGATGACGTGGACCAAAGAGGCACCAGAAAAAGCATTTATTGCGAGGAAGCGCCATCAGCTTCCTTCCGAGAGAGGTTGCGGCTTTGTAGTGTAGTTGTTTTAGTAATATGCTAATGGTTTTTATTCTAAACCGGGCAGCGCTGAGTGTCTTCAGGAAAAATGAGTTCCATAAGAAGTGGCGTCCTCCTCGAGTTGAAAGGTAAAAATTAAATATTTTTAAAGTGCAGTTTTCAAACTATTTCATGTATCTCTTACCTGTAGCATTAAGTACTTTCTAAACGTAACTTTAAAATTTAAACTTGTTTTTTCTTTTTAACATAAAAAAGTTAAAGCAGACTGTATGTAGGGAATGATAGGGCTGTTAGTCATTTATAAAGAGTGGCCAGCTTTTGTTAACAGAAATCGATTCTGGTCTTCCATGGGCTTTCTCTCAGCTTTGGATATAGGCAGCGTTTGATTTTTAAGAGAAAATTATTTTGGGAATCAATGAAATGATATTTATCTATTTAACGTAGATTGTATTCCTACGACTAGAGAATTAGAAGCTGGGCTTTGGTGATATTGAAGGTCTCTTCCTGCCAGAAGATTCTACAAATCTTCACAGGGAATTAGTTTTCTGAAAGAACACCTAGCGATGCCTTTATTGTTGTAATTGTACTTCTTCAACTCATGTTTAGCTCTCTTTACCTGAGCAACTGTCAAAAGTGCTATACTGTTTTACAAGAATAATTGTGACTAGAAGTAATGTCTTTAAAAATTGATTTTGAAAGGTATTTTTTGAAGTAATACTTGAGCGCTTTAATAAGACACAGGTTTTACCAAACACAACTTGTGGCTTCTTTTCTTGGGTTTCCTACTAGAGGTCTTCTTGAAGGTAATGCTTTGTATGAGTGGTTAATGTCACAAGAAATATTTAATTTTAGGTATCTGAAGACAAATGCTATCTGGTATGTATCTATACATTTACATAAATATATTCTAATAGAAATTGTCTTACACATCTCACATTGCGTTTTGCTTGCTATTATCTCAAAGAATTTAAGTGAATGTTGGGTAGTGCTCAATTTCCTCAAATGATTAAATTTACTCTCTGAAGAATCTGGAGAAAAGGCTTGTAATGACATTGTGATGACTTTCACTTTAAGGCGTAATAGAAATTGAGTAAAATATTCTACTAGCTGTTCTGTAATACCTCCTTCCAAATAGGATGTTTTTACTGCTCATTCTAGCTTACAATTTTCTGGTGTTAATAACCTTGGCTCGTAATTGTTTCTTACCGAAAAGCATTTTATCCTTACATAAAAGTTATTTCAGAAAAGTCTTCACGCATTTCTCTCAGCTGAGCAAATTGCATTGAACTCTGCAGATAAAAATTGAATATTTCCAGATTGCTCCTACTGTAATTTAGTACTTCCTTACAAAAAATAGGTATATGTTAAAGAGAGGGTTATTAGGGATGATGGTTGGTAGTTTAAAGAAGAAACACAAAAAGGCATGCAAGTCAGAGAAAAATGACCAGCCAGAAGGAATAAGTACTAGGCTCTATCACAAAATTGATTTTACTCTGCATCCAGATGCCATGTATTTTATTTTTTTAAAAGAATTCTAAATTTGGGTGAAGGAATAAAAGCTTTGTATGTCAATATGCAGTTGTTGGAGCTATCTTTATATGCTAGAAGAGTGCAGCTATGCAAACGGAATATGATTGTAGCTAATGTTACCACGAACATCTTTGCACCTGAATTATTTCAGGAGATACACACACACATAAAGTTAATAATTTAGCTTTTAAAGAATCAGGTCCTCTGGGAAGTGAAGTTGTGACATATCTGATCAATTTTCATGTAAGTCAAAATGAAATCCTTAAATCAGTTTTTCTGTGCAAGTTACACAAAGCCAGTAGCTTCAACCTGCTTTGTTGTAAACTCTAATTAGAATTTTTTTTAATATAATTCAACTTGATTATAGGAGAAATTTAAAGTGAGAATATAATATTATGGCTGAATTAGCATACCATGAAAATGCAGTTTTCTATAAAAGTAAAATTCACCCCCTTCTATCAGTTTAAATTATTCTCCTCCCCTGATATGTTTACTAAATTTCCTGTGTTTGCTTCCTTTTTGTAATTAATATTCCTCTCCAAATACCATCATTATGGAACAACTGGTTACTCTTAATTTCTTTCTGCCTAGTATAATTTTATTGATTGATTTTGGTGTGCTGTTATTCTTGTCCATCATCCAGAAAGTTGCATTGCCTTTGAAGGTATTGTCAGACATATTTGAGTTGGGGGTGGGGGAGGTGTGGAGAGAAAGAAACAAAAAACATCTTCCATTAGAAATTGTGTAGATAATGTTGAAAGATTTGAATTGGCTATGAGAAGTTGTTCAAGGGGTTGATGTTAGGATATGGATGTCCCCAGTAGTAGCAAATTACTTGAGGAATTCAGTAAAATACTTCTTTGAGCTATTTTAGTTCATTTTTGACAAAACAGTTTGCCAAGTGGAAACCATCAGTTACACCAGGCACCATCTAGTAAATTTATTTTAGAGAATGAATTGTTCAGAGAGGAGCCATCTTACAAGGGTAGTGAAGGAGTCATGCCAACTTTTAGCAGGTTGGCAAGGATACAGCATAAAGTTTTATCTACAGGCATTTTGTGCTAATCACTTCAGTGATCCAGCAGCAGATTTGAATTTCTAGTGCCATCAGCTGCATAGTTTTTTTGTTTAAATAATACCAGGATGAATTAAGAAATAAAAGTTATGTTAAAAAAGCTAAACTTCACACTGTGGGACTCACTAATAACTAATTGAAGCATTCAAAATTTGTTCAGATTTTAAAACACTTAAATTATAGTTTTCTAAATGGTGTTTATAATCTCTTTATCAAGGAATGACCTATATGGACTCATAATTACCCTGAGTCCCTCTAAAATTGCAAGACTTTGGATCCTGTGACACTACACCACATAGTGTACAACAGCTACCTGCACCCTTAATATTTCTATGACATACATTTATGTTCTTAATGTTGCTTAACGTTACTAAAGTACAGTGTGCTTGTGATTCACAAATCCTTGGATCTTCTGACAATTGAGTTTTCAGTCCAAATGCAAAGACTGAAATAATAGCATAACACTTAGACTTTCCTTAGAGAAATTAAGAGTTAGCATAGAGTGGTCAGGAATATATGGCGTATTAGTAATCACAGTCTTAAGGATTTTAACATAGTTTACTGCAAACATCTTGAAAATATTGAAGAAGAATTTGATTAGCTAGAAATTCAAAATGATGAAATAAATTATTTCTAAAATGTTCCTTCATACGCATTTAGAAAACATTCATTTTTTCACTCAGCAAACATTCATTCAGTGTCCACTGTATGCCAGGCACTATTCTAGTGGCTTTTAATTTAATATTCACCATTAATTCAATATTATTGGTCTAATTTTGCAGATTATAGGAGTCTGAACAATCAGTCATAGATTATCAGCTAATCACACACGGACGAGTGGCTGGTGGGTTGTTAGCAGTCAAATGTCTTAGGCACTACACCAGCAGAGCTCCTAATCACGCACATTCCATATCATTTTGCAACTTGTATTTCTCTGGGGTATTCTTCAAATGGCTTAAAATATATTCTAAGCATATATACCACAGTAGGAGAATATACTGGAAAAGCAGTCAGAATGTGCTGTAAGAAGTTATATTGATAATTTCCTAAAGATTACGGAGCCCCAAGTCCTTCAGGCTCTTTTATTCATTCTTCTTGTCATTCTACAAATATTGTCCAGCATCTACGATGCCCTGGTTCTGTTTAAGATGCTCAAGATAAAGCAGTGGATGTAGTGGGCAAGATCTCTGCTCTTAGAATAGGATATGTCTGTTATGTTGTTCCCCTCTGAATCCAGAGATCCTTCAGGGGGAATAGGATAACATTAGAATATTTCAGTCTTTCTTTAGATGTCCCCCTGTTTGGAATTAGTCTTTCTTTCCAATTGCACAGTTGCCTGTTTTGGGATAGGAATATTCTAGACCCAAGCGCTAATTTGCTCATTGCCCCACAGTTTGTCTTGTATGTTCCCTGACTGTTCATGCACCTGTAACGACTTTGTCACAGCTTTCTCAAAACCTCCCATTCATCAAGCCCTGCATCACAGCCCGTGACCCCCATAAAAACTCTCTCAGAAAAGAAATCCTAAACTTCTTTCACTTGCATGATCATTTGACACAAGCCTTTTGTAACAAGTAAAGCTATTCGAGGTTAAGTATCATTTCATGCATTCCCTCTGTCTGCCATCGGTGCCATGTTTGTGAATGAACCCAAATGAAATAATGGCAGAAGAGTTCACAGAACCAGCAGAAAAATAAGAGAAGGAAGTAAAGGCAGGATTAGAAGACACGGAAGTACAAGAGCCACGGCCTGACACAGTCCCTGGCATACAGGGTGCAGTTAGCACATATTTGAGGCTGGGAAGATGGAGGGAGGAGGAAGGAAGGAGAGTGTGTCAGTGAGAGGAAGACTAGCAGAGAAGGAGAACATAATATTCCTAAATCTATGACCCAGGCCTGTAGAGAGCTTTACATATTTATATTAAGTTCAGAGATTCTATTAAGGGAACAAATAGATATATACAATAATCTTTACTTTCTGATATTTTTGCATCTTCCTGGAATAATCATCACTTTCATCAACCTAGGTACATTGGCTACAGACTGAGTTTCCTCGTATTTTCAGAGAGAAAATGCACTTATGTTTATATATTATTTCTGTACCCCTGGGACATGTTTCAGTGTCATAGAACTTGTTGACCACCCCTTCCCCCAAAATAAGAACCATTCCCTTAACCAGCATAAAGTTTTATTATTTAAAACTTTGTATTATACTTTTATTTCTCCCAATAACAGCCCGATTCAACATTCAGACTCCTGGTGTAAAACGCCACTATGAATCCCAAATAGTTTAAACAGTTTTCATGGCTGGTCTCATTTGTAGTTTTGCTCAATTGTACTCAAAAATATCACCTTGAAATCTCAAAATTAGTATTTGTGTCAATATTTTATGGGCTCCCAAACTAAAACCTAAAGGTAGTTTTCCCCTGTAGGAAAATCCAAGTGGATATGTCTTAAAGCAACTGCTACAGTTGACATCCACTTGGAAACTATTTTAATGACTGTAAGAGCCAGGACTTCTATATGTAGATGTGAATATAGGATTTATGTCAAGGAGGTGGGAGTCCTGCACTCAGAGTGCTCAAGCACTCAGCTGCTAACCAAAAGTTCAGCAATTCAAATCCACCAGTCACTCCTTGAAAGAAATATGAGACAATCTGCTTCTGTAAAGATGTATAACCTCAGAAACCCTATGTGGAAGTTCTGTTCTGTCCTTTAGGGTTGCTTTGAGTTGGAATTGACTCTGTGGCAATGAGTTCTGGGTTTGTTAAGAAATGCTACTATTACAAGATATACACGATCTGTAGCATACACTAACTTTTCTGGGTCAAGCAAGGTAGAAAAGTTGTACCTTGCACACTTCAGACAGCATTATGGCCTGTATACACCCCTAATTTGTATGGGTTTACTCTATAGAAGTAGCCTCATTCTTTGGGAATTCCTACCTGTCAGTTGAGATAAGGAAGGCTAGAGCTTTGGCCTTGAGGCTTGGACTCTGTCCTGGTTTTAGGAAAGAAGGACCGTCTCTGCAATCAGTATTGTAATAGCAGCAGTTGAACAGTCTATGAGAATTCTAAAAATGATACTGTGCTCTGAATGCTTATCTCATGCTGTGCTGATGTTGATAAAATGCAGAAGATGAGCTTGGCTCCCCTTTTAACCCTAACTTTCTATAGTCCTTTCATTTTGACACTAATTTCAGGCATGAACCTTGGCACTTAGCTACAGTGTGTAATTGTTGGGATCTTGCTGCCACCTGTGTGCACAATTGAGAGCAGCAAATGGAGAACAATATTTAGCCCCTGTGATTTGCCATAAGAATACGCCACATGCAGTTGGAAAGTGAAATATTTAATCAGCCAGTTTTCTCAAGCAGTCCCAATCAGTTGAATCGATGGAAGATTTAATTTTGTTTCCTCCAAAGTAACTGGTTGTTTTTGCCACTATGACAATAAAGCTTTTGGCTCCCTCTTAATTTCATATTTTGCAAATTTGGGAAATATTACATGTCAATTTGAATGGACAAACATTAAAAAAAAAACCCTTACCATTAAATATGCTAAATTAATAACTCACTTTTGTCAAAAACAATAAAGAAAAAACATAATTTCCTTGTGTCCCCTGCTTGTTGGTTGGCTATGGACTTCATTATGTAAAAGGCTGTAAGTGACGCACGAATAAAACCATTCCATTTTTAGGCATGATGGATGATGATGCTGTTGATCTTTAAAAGAAATTCCATTTGGTGACATTTACAAAAATAGTTACACGTTAGCAGTTTTTAAATTTAATTAAAAAACTATCGAGAATGGTGTAATTCTCAAGTGGCAAGCAAGTCACCTATGAGGTATATACTTAATATGGAAACATAAGACATACATTGCTTCCCAACAGATAATTGAAGTTATATTGAGCCTTGGGAAATACGTTAAATACGCAGGAAAGTGCTATAAGAATAGAATTATCTGTGTAACCTGGCATATTAAAGATTACAATCTATTTTGTAAGCCAGTTGATTTCAAAATGCTACACAGATTTGAATCTAGAGTCTTGTGGACCTCACTTCACTTTAATCCGGCCAATTCAATGCAATTCAATCTCTTCCTACTCAATTCACTAAGTTCCTCATTGTATGTCTAATATTCATGAAAATTTTAACTTCCCTTAATTAATGATCTCTTTGATATTATTACTCTATTTTATTTGTTGTTGTTGTTGTTATGTGCCGTGGAGTTGGACATGACTCATAGCGACCCCTCCTTGGGTTTCTGAAGCAGTATCACTACGGAAGTAGATTGCCCAACCTTCCTTCCGAGGAGTGGCTGGTGGGTTTGAACCACCAGCCTTCTGATTAGCAGTCAAGTGCCTTAGGCACTATGCTACCAGAGCTCCTTATTTTATTTTTTTGGGGTTGGGTAAATAAAATAGAAAATGTCAGTACATATGGCATAGACTTCCTGGTTCTTCCCCATGAAACAAAATATTTTTAAGAGTTCTGAATTTATACTTGGTTTGGGAGATTTTTGTTTTCCATTCCATGTTGGGTAAAAGTTGGTATAGCATATGATCTTTCTAATTAAAATTGTATCTCTTTGACCCACAAATCATGCTTATTGTCAGAAATTTGGGAAGATTTTCAATGATATATTTATTCAATCATCCAATTGGAATTTTTTCTTAATTACCTTGTTTGACCAGTGTTGCTACAGGTGGAATAGAAGATTTTATAAAAGAAAATGCAGTGTTTCCCTCAACTAACTATAAGATAATTGGAGAGAGAAAAAGAGCCTTCAAAAACTAATTGGAGAATATGATAAAATTACTCTTGGCAATCACACCTTGCTATTGTGGAGGGAGAAGCTATTTTCTCACAAGTAGAAATCAGTATTAAAAATGAAATATATCTTTTAGATTCAGAATATTGGTTCAGATTGTTTGTTGTGAGAATAATAATGAGAATACTTGGAATAAAGGCTTGTCCTTGAAAACGGATTTTGGTGTTTAGAATTTTCAATTAATTTCATTAGCAAAAATACAAGGTTTTGATTTTGTGAATTCTTTTTCTTCCTTTTTAAATTAACTATGTGGGGCTGTTGGAATTTATTTCACTCTCCAAAACTTACAAATGCCTTACTTTGTTAAAGGCTTTCAGTAAAATGCATGCATGTGTGTGTGTGTGCATGCACACATGTTCACACGTGTGATCACACAGGGCAGGGCATGTAATATAATCTTTGTCTTATTGTGCCTCATGGTATTCCCAAAATTTGGGCATAAATATACATTGAACTTTTTAAAAAATATTTTGAATCATTGCATATATGTCTATCTTTTGAAATACTTCAAGTTCCTCACCATCTCCAGAAGACAGGCTAACACATTCTCTGTGACAGAAAACTTTTCAAAGCTGTCTCTGACAACATCCCTAAATGTGTAAAGGCCCTGCCCATAGCTTAGTTCTCTGGCACAAATGTTATACCATTTACTCACATATATAAAAACACTATTCCAAATAAAACCTAACATTAAACAAAGAGCTTTGGGATTGGTTCAGTTCTTATTTTCTATCTCAAATATAAAATTGTAGAATTTTTACAAAAAGAAAACCCAACTTTGTACATATGTTGGTTATCATTTTCCAGGAAAGCCAAAGAGTAACCAGCAAAAATATTTTTAAAACTTTACTTAAAAAGCCTGAAGTAGTTGCCCTTAGTTAGTTTTAGATCTGTGTTGAAAATCATAGTAATGGCTTAATTATTCCTTTATTTTATCTTATAGCGTATATATTGTGTAGACAGAAAGAGAAGAGCCTTGTCCATTGCTACCTTTTCCACTGAGCAAAGGGAAGAATTGGATAGAAAAATGCACTCCCCACTCTTACCTCCAGACATCCCCTATGGACAATATATGGCAGCCTCTAAGCAGGAGAGTACAGATGTCTTGTTACTAGGGAGGCTTTAGCGAAGGGCTAATTCAGGCACTTGACTGCTAACCAGAAGGCTGGCGGTTCAAACCCACCAGCCACTCTTTGGAAGGAAGATGGGGCAATCTACTTCCGTAGTGATACTGCCTTGGAAACCCAAGGAGGGGTCGCTGTGAGTCGGGTTCAACTCGATGGCACATAACACAACAAACATTTTAGCATTCTCATTGAGTCCATTCCAATTCATGGTGACCCTGTGTGTATCACCATAGAAATGGTGGATTTTTCGGAGCTTGATTACTAAGTCTTTCTTTCAAGGTACTTCTGGGTGAACTTGAACCTCCAGCCTTTTGGTTAGCAGCTGAACACATTACTGTTTGCAGCACCCAGGGATTCTATCCAATTGTAGGAATGGATTTATACTCAACACATCATGGGGAAACCAGACAGAAGGATGCTTAGTGAGACCCACTTCAGGAATGGAGAACAGCATTCTCTCTAGGATATATGACAGCTCTTGATTTTCATTGTCTTTGGGAATTAGGGTTCACCATAATTCTAAACAGATAATGACAACAGAGACACTACGCACCTTCTCCTTGTGACTTGTAAATACCATTGGCACTCCCAAATAAGGAATTCCTCTCACTGCTGTCTCCTTTGTAGCTGTATTTCATTTTGATAGCCATTTTGTAGAAGGCACTTTTGAACTCTACACCACATAAAAAGTATGGTTGGTGTTATGGATTGAATTACATCCTCTAAAAATCTATGTTGTAATTTTGTGCTCTCTGGCTGTGGTTATAAGCCCATTTGGGAATGGGTTATCTTTATTATATTAATGAGGCAGGATTAGTGTAGGGTGTGTTTTGAGTCCATCTCTGTTGAGATATAAAAGAGATTAAACAAGCATGCCGTCAAGCAGAGATGGAGTAAAATAGATGCCAAACCACATTAGGATTGCCCAGGAGAAGCTCAGAAGAGACCAGGGCCTTCCTCCAGAGTGACAGAGAGAGAAAGTTTTAGCCTAAAGCTGACCCCCAAAATTTGGGCTTCTTACCTTCTAAACTGTTAGAATAGAAATTCCTGTTTGTTGACATCATCCACTTGTGGAATTTCTGTTAAAGCAGCATTAGAGAACTAAAACAATTGGAACATTCTCCTTCAGTGGGATTTACTTCCAACCCCCACTGGGTGATTTAGAACATAAAGACAAAGCATTTCTGACCTACCTGTCAAAACACAACTTTAGGCTCATACCACTGGAAGAAAATAGTAAAAGAAACATATTTAAGAGGGGGGAGGGGAGAAGATCTGAGTATGATACATTGGGGAATGTGGGATATATGGTTAAATTTGTGAAGAGATGAAAGGAAATATTTGAGGGGGGATAAGAAATCTGTTGCTGAATTGCATTCATCTATTATCAGTTTTAAGGAGCCATGGTGGCAGAGTGGTTAAAGCACTTGGCTGCTAACCAAAACGTTTGTGATTCAAACCCACCAGTCACTCTGCAGTGGAAACTATAAAGAACTACAACATTGGAAACCCTCTAGGGCAGTTATACTCTGTTTTCTAGGGTCACCATGAGTCAAAATCAACTTGATGGTAGTGGGTTTGGTTTATTCTCAGTTTTGCTTTCACAGGCTAGATCCTGATGTCGATTGTCTTCGAATGTCATTGTTTTGTAACACCTCTGGGATTATAGCAGACATCCTACCTTGTCCACATTCCAGAAGATGCTGCCTCTCTTTGCTACTTCAGCAGCATGATCATTCATAACAACCTAATTTTGGAATAATTTTCTCATCTTCCTCTAGGTCCTTACCCCAATAAAGTAGCCCAAGTATTTTAATTTATGGTACTTCTGATGGCAAATCAAGTTTCTTAAGTTTCATCTTGAAATATTTAAATATGAAATAAAAATTTTAGCTATAACAATATCCAAGACACAGAGTGCTCCCTCCACCCCCTTGCACCTGTGGTGAATCCCTATCTTGTAACTGTGAGTAATCAACAATTTTCTGTTCTTCAGGTTCATGTTCATTTTTCTGGACTACATTGATTGGTCATGGTTTCAACTAATTTTACATTTAAATTTCAGTGTCCTGTGACTTGAGGGTCTCAAATCGTGGTTGAAAATCTAATAAACTAGTATTTGAGTATACCCTTTAAACAGAGGGTTATTGATATGTGGATATCCTTGTGTAATCATCAGAAGTGCATTTGAAAGACCTTCTCACTTGTTATCTCCTTTTCTTGTTCACTTGAGGCTCTAAGTGAAGAAATAATCTTTGTGAAATAAATGGTATATAGGTTTTGGAATCAAACCAAATTTAGTTCAAATCCCAGATCTGCCACCGTCTGCTATTACCTTGGTTCAAAGTCTTTGAGATGTAGTTTCTTTCTTAACAAAATAAGGATTATAATACTTCATGTTCTCACATTTCTTGACCATTTCCCATGGCATAGTGCCTAAGGTATTTGACTGATAACCAGAAGGCTGGGGGTTCAAACCTACCAGCCACTCCTCAGAAGGAAGACTGGGCAATCTACTTCTATAGAGATACCTCCTTGGAAACCCAAGGAGGGGTTGCTATGAGTTGGATCCGACTCGACAGTAGGGAGTTTGTTTTTTTTTTTTTTTGGTTTACTGTTCTCACATTTCTTGGCCATTTCCCATATACCAGGAATTGTGTTTATAGGGCTGTGAAGTAACTACTATTATAATATATATTTTACATATTACTGAGACTTGGGGAGCTAAAGAAAATCCACCCAAATTCACACAGTTAAGTAGTGGTCCTCTTGTTGTTTCTCTTTCTCTCCTAGGTCAAAGTGTATGCACAAAATAAATTTTAATACGTATTTCCACATTAACTTTCCCAAAAGTCTCTGAGTTGAAAGCACTTGACTATGAGAAGCAGTACTGAAGCTGTAATTTGTGTTTCTCCTATGTTGCTGTGTCACAGACTGATGTCCTTAGAGTGTGCTTTGTACACAGCTGTGGAGGGCTATATGATATGAGAGCTGCTTTATGCTTTTCTTCTTGAAGATGGTGATGGTGCTCTCATCATGATGAGCACAGATCCTTCTCAGTGAAGATTCTGGGTAAATGTCTGTTGCATGGAATTGAATGCTAGTCTCAGAGGCAATTTTTGTACCTCAGATGATACAGTGGATACCATTTCCAGAAGAGCTTGACATTCTCAGGGCATTTTATAGTCTTGAGGAATTTTTTTTTTTTATATTTTTGTCTGACTCTTGATAAGGAAAAATAAAATAATGGTTTTCTCAGATTTTAAATCTTTTATTCTATTGTGGCTTTGTCTGCTGCCCATTCACAAGACACTGCCAACTCCAGACTCTTCTCCTACTTCATCTGCAGGCTTTTGAAGTCTGTGGGATGCCCAAGGGTGTATAGAAACACGGAAATAGCACAGTCCCTTTGGTTAAGAATAACATGTCAGTTTTCTTTTCTGGCTTTTGTGTGCTCTCTGGAGCTCACCCATGCATGATGTTCCAGTTGACTTCAAAGGCAAGTCCATGGTTGGATTAGCTCCACAGGACAGAGAGCAAGGTAAGAAATGAGCTTAGTGCTTTCAAGGCCACAAGGGAGTTGAGAGAGCCAAACTGTTTGGTTTCTAAGATGAATTTGTTCATTTATGCACTCCTGGAAGAACAGGTAAATTTGTATACTATTCTCTAATGTATGGTCACCATTAAAGTAATTTTTAAAATGATGACTGGACAATACCCAGAAAGGTTGATTGATAGCTATATGATTCCTGCACTTGATGAGTTAAAAATCTAATAAAGAGTATATGGATATAATACATCTGGAGTGAGAAAACACTACAGCAGTCATGAAGATGTGAAATACACAAATCAGAGAATAATTTTAGGTATTGAAATAGAGTGAAATTAACAATGATGCATGCTTGAAATTGCTACCCAGGAGCACTTGTATTTCAGATACTGTCATTAAAGTAGACTTCTAATAGAAGGCTAGAGCCAGGCAGTGCTGAGGGAGGGAATGGAAAGAGCTAGGGGAGTTAAAGTCATCATTACAAACTTAGGGTCCACTTCGGAAAAGGCTTAGAAGTGGAAGAAGAATGGTTGAATGACATGAGCATTGAGATAAATTGCCTGAGAAGAATATGGAAAAACAGAGAGGACAAAGCATCTAGGGTATGGTGAGGTCCTCTTCTGGACTATGAAACAATAAAAGCCTGCATGCAAAACATCAGCATAGAAACTATGGGGGTTCCTTGCTGAGGAAGAAGCAGAGGTGATGAGGTCTATAGAAAAGCAATAGAAACAAGAAGCAACCCTAGCAGCTCAGTTACATATTAAAATTGGCTTATTTATGAAGACTAGGAATTTAAGGAGTCCCTAAAAAACCAAACCAAACTCACTGCCTTGGAGTCGGATCCAACTCATAATGACCCCTTCTTGGGTTTCCGAGGCTGTATCTCTATGGCAGTAGATTCTTCTGAGGAGTGGCTGGTGGTTTGAACCACTAGCCTCCTAGTTAGCAGTCACATGCCTTAGGCACTATGCCATTAGAGCTCCTAGGTGGTGCAAATTGTTAACGTACTCAGCTGCTAACCAAAAAGTTGGTGGTTTGAGTCTACGCAGAGGCACCTTGGAAGGAAGACCTGGCAATCTACTTCTGAAGAATCAGCTATTGAAAACCCTGTGGAGCACAGTTTTACACATGGAGTCTCCATGAGTTGGAGCTAGCTTGACAGCAAATGACTTTAGGAATTTGAAGGTAGATTAAGAGACTTATTTTCAGAAATCAGAGGACAAGATAAAAGAGGCTATAATGATCTAGGTGAGGCATCATCAGGTCCTAGATGGTGACTATAGGTGGAATATAAATCTACCAATTGTGAAAGAAATAATTAACAAAGCAAGACTAAGCAACAACATCCATAGCACCCAGCATTGTAGGAGATAAATAGTAAAGAATAAAAGTAAATTAGACATTGTGTGAGTGTTTTGCTTTTCTGATGGAGAAGTTGGACATAGAACAGGACTAAGTGTAGATATCGAGGACCCCAGAAAAACCTAGTAAGAGAACCAAAAGCATTTATTACATGTTTTTCTTCTCTTTCTGGAACGAAGAAGAAAAAGCATAAGGCTATTTCTTCATATTTTGATGATTCCATTCCATCTTTATGATCACAAACTGTGTGTTAGTTAAATTGATACAAAGCACCTAACAACAGCAACAGAAGCACTTTTTAATTTCCTAGCCCACACATAGCATGGTTCTTTGAGGTCATCTTATTCAGCATTATCTAGGGAGATGCTAACCAGAGAAATTGCTGTCTGTGTGGTAACCAAGTCCACAGACTTTGTGGTACTGAACCTCAGCTTGAATCTTGACTGTGGTGATGTTCTTCTAGTTAATAGAGCGGAAATAGAAGTGAATCATTTGTCTCCTGAAATTGTCATTCTGACTTTGCTTTTGGAGACACTGGCATGTGGACTATGGCTGGAACAATGCTACTTTGATTTGTCATCAAACACTTGGACTGGGCTTTGAAAGGGAAGAAAAATATTGCATGAGACAAAATGAGAAATTCACTTGAAAAATAAAAGGCTATTCACATCTTTTCCAATAGTTATCATTTGGTGTTTCTCTTCCAAGATATATGCCATACGTTTATTGCCTTGGTATTGCTCAATATTTGCTTTAATACCCACAAAAACATACTTTGATTTAATTTCCTAAATTTTAGAAAATATAACTGAAGCATCTGTGACAGTTTTCTTTTAGATGGAAATTCAGGAAAAGGAAACCATCAGAGGGAATCACCTCATTTCAATAGTTATAATGAAGACTAAACTTGGAGAAGGGATCTGTTTAAGGTCACACAGCTGTTAGGGACCAAGCCAGAAAAAAATGAAAATCTATTTATACCAGAATAGATAATGACTTTTTAACTATGCTTCCCTCTCCTTTCCCAGTGGAGCAGATTCTAAACAGTAGAAAACCAAACCCACTGAATCGATTCTGACTCATAGTGACTCTGTAGGACATAGTAGAACTGCCTATGAGGTTTCTAAGGCTATAAATCTTTACGGAAGTGGATTGCTTCATCTTTCTCCCATAGAGTGGCTGGTGGGTTCAAATCATTGGCCTTTTGGTTTGCAGTCCAATGCTTTAACCACTCCACCACTGGAGCTCCTTAAACAGTAGAACACTACCTCCAAATATAATTAACATTCAATCTCATATTTAATGTCTCATAATGTGTGTATATATCTATTATGTTGATATTATTATAAAATAAAGTATGAAGCACTCATACTTTAAAAGATTTTTAAAAGATAGCAATTATATAAGAAAAAAATAATAACATTTTATCTGATTTCCTTAGGGAATTCATTAAGAAAATAAGGAACCTGACTCCATCTTGTTTGATTTTTTTTTTTTTTTTTTTCCCTTGAGAAAGATCCTGTGATTCTATGACCAGAGTGAATTGCCCAGAAAGTGTCTGAGAATGTGAATGAGGTGGGAGAACAGGAAGGGGAAGGGGAAGTGTGTGGAACAACCACTGATGGAACCACAGCTGAGTTTGCTGGGGTCTGGGCAGGCCTTCAAAGAGAAAGGATCATCAATTCAAGTGCAGCCCCATGATTTCCCTCTCCTAAAGGTCTCCTCCTTGTCCTGGTTCCCCTCCATTTTCATTTTGATCCTTCTCCTCCCCATCTCATTCAAACTTCTTAAAAATTTGATGTTGGTGTACTTTTGGTATTTCCTTGTCTCCACTTTCCAATTTCCAGCAACTGACAGCTGCTCTCACTTCACAACTGAACTAATGGTTCCTGAATCATGAAGTCCAGCAGGCTTTTCCATTCTTTCCTGTATCTTGTGCACATTTGAGCCCACTGGTCACTTCCTCCTCCTGAGTGTTTCCTGCTCCTCTAGCTTCCATGGCACCATGCCCACTATGCAGTTACTGCTCTGTCTCTTCTTCCATGGGCTTCTCTTCTTCCTCCTCCCTGAAGTTCATCTTCAACCCATGACTCTTCTCTCTCTACATGCTCTGTTTCAGTACTTTCATCTTCTCTTATGATATGAAATTATGGACACATTTTATATGTAGCTCCAATACCTTTCCTGCAATTCAGACTCAAATATCCAGCTGCTGTGTTTACCAGACACTCTCAAACCAATATTTGCAAACTAACTCTATCAGTGTTGCTCTTGACTTGGTTCTTCCTCATTCTGGGCTCTCTATCTTATTTTGTGGGACTGCTGTCCACTCATGCATTCACCCAAACTAGAAACCCAACGGTCAGCTTTGGCTTCTCTTTTTCCACCTTTGTTGTTTCTATTCCAAATCCATTACCAGGACCTTTTTATTTTCCCTATTAAGTATTTACGAATCCATCTCTAACACTCTCCATCACTTCTACCATTGTAGTTCATGATTGCTACCACTGCTGTACTTCATCTCTTGCTTAGACATCTGCACCATTTTAACACCTTTACTTCTGCCAGTCTCATCACCCTCAAATCTAACTCACATACAACCCAAAATAAACCTGCTGCTTTTCAGTTCAAAATCCTTCAGTGTTTTTTTCACCCTGATAAATTATGTCCAAAGTGACCAAACCTAACTTCTGGCCTCAAATCCTGCTACTTCCTCTCTCTCTCTAGTCTCATTTCTCATAATTTCCTGCCTTAACCTTTGCTCTCCAGCAATGCACAGCAGCTTGAAATTCTACTAATAAGCCACACCATTTCTCACTTGTTCAGCTTTGCTTTTTCTGTTTCCTTTGCCTTTGAGTTGCTTCTTACCCCTCTACCTCAGCCCACTTCTAGTCTCCATTAGTCAACACAAGTGTGTTCCCTCCTGAAGGACCTTTCTGTTATGTGTCTTGTCACCCCTAACCCACATATCCTTCGCTTTCTCACAGGACCCTGTGCGTAATCCAGTCATTGCATTAACTATGCTGTTTTCTAATTTTTGTGTATATGTCAGTCTTGTCTACTCAATTCTGGCTAATTAAGACCACAGAATGGTGTCTTTGAATCTATGGGACCTAGTTCAGTACCTGGTACATAGGAGGCACCTGGTATAGAGTGCTACGCAGCACACATGAATGAATAAAGGATAGATAGATGGATAGATAGATAGACACTTTTATTTACAGCTTCTGGACATCCTAGATAAAATTTTCCTTTGTGATAATATAAAGAGAAAAAGTCTTCTGTGAGTCATTATGGTCCATTGATAGCTGTCAGCAATACATTTCCTTCACCTAAATAAAGACCTCTTTGGATAAGAATTTGGTAGAACTGAAAAGATCATTGTCTATTCCACTACTGATCATTATGATTGTTCATTTAAGGAGATAT